>NW_007726392.1:53753-77789 GCF_000696425.1 Galeopterus variegatus | reverse complement strand
GGGAGAGAGAGAGAGAGAGAGAGAGAGAGAGAGAGAGAGAGAGAGAGAGAGAGAGAGAGAGAGAGAGAGAGACAACAACCACTATAATAAATTGAAATTTCAGATGATGAGAACAGAACTATGATTACTAGAGGTGGGAAAGGAGTAGGGGCAGGGGAGTTAGAGAGAAATTGGGTAATGGATACAAAGAATAATCATGTTTTGTGATGATGAATATGCTAATAATACTGATTCAGTCATCACATATTGTATACAAATACTGTCAGTAAACTCTGTACCCCACAAATATGTATAATCCATTATGTTTCAATTAAGAAAGAAAGAAAAGACACTCAAACAGCAAAAGGTATATGAAAAATGCTCAACATCACAAATCAGGGAGATGCAAATCAAAATAACAAGATAACATTATACCAGTTAGAATGGCTATTACCAAAAAGAGAAAAGATAAGTATTGGTGAGGATATGGAGTAAAGGAATATCTTCTGCACTATCGGTGACAATATAAACTGATAGTACTGTTATGGAAAATAGTATGGATATTCCTTTAAAAATTAAAAATATAACTACCATATGATCCATCAATCCTATTTTAGGTATATATTCAAAGGAAATAAAATCAATATCTTGAAGATATATCTGCATCCCCATGTTCGTCGCAGCATTATTCACAATAGCCAAGATATGGAATCAAGTTAAGTGCCCATTGATGGATGAATGGAAAAAGAAAACATGCTATATATGTATGTATATAAAACAGAATATAATTCAGACCTAATAAAGGAAATCCTGTTCCTTGTGACAACATGGATGAACCTGGATGACATTATGCTGAATGAACTAAGCCATACACAGAAATAAAAGAACTGCATGATCTCACCATAGGTTAAATCTAAAAAAGCCAAACTCATGAAAGTAGAATAGGATGGTGGTGACCAGGGGCTGGGGGTGGAAAAATGGGGAGATGTTGGTCAAAGTATACCAAGTTTCAGTTATGCAAGATGAAGGAGATCTGATGTACTGTATGATAACTATAGTTAATAAACTATATTATATACTTGAAGTTTGTTTAGAGAATTAGAGTTTAAATGTTCTCACCACAAAAAAGCAATGGTAACTATGTGAGGTGATGGATGTGTTAAATTAGCTTGATAGTAGTAATCATTTCACTATATAAATATGAAAACATTGTACACCTTAAGTATGTACAATTTTTATTTGTCAATTATACCTCTATGAAGCTGGAAAAACTAAAAATGAATCCATTTTGAGTTGATTTTAATATATGGTGAGAGGTACATACCTAGTTTCATTCTTCTGCATATGGATATCCAATTTTCCCAGCACCACTTATTGAAGAGGCAGTTTTTTCCCCATTGTAGATTTTTGTTGCCTTTGTCAAATATCAGATAGCTGTAAGCCTGAGGGGTGATTTCTGGGTTCTCAATTCTGCTACACCAGTCTGAATGTCTATTTTTATGCCAGTACCATGCTATTTTGGTTACTATAGCTTTGTAGTATAATTTGAAATCAGGTAGTGTTATTGCTCCCGGCTTAATTTTTTTGCTCAGGATTGCTTTGGCTATTCGGGGTCTTTTGTTGTTCCATATGAATGTTAAGATTATCTTTCCATTTATATGAAGAATGTCATTGGTATTTTGATGGGGATTGCATTGAATCTATAGATCGCTTTGGGTAGTATAGACATTTTCAAAATGTTAATTCTTCCAATCCAAGAGCATGGAATGTCTTTCCATCTTTTTGTATCTTCTTTAATTTCTTTCAGTAGTGATTTATAGTTCTCATTGTATAGAACTTTCGCCTCCTTGGTTAAATTGATTCCTAGGTATTTTACTTTTTTTGTGACTATCGTAAATAGGATTACTTTCTTGATTTTTTTTTTCTGTTAGTTCGTTATTTGAGTACATAAATGCAACTGACTTGGGGGCATTTATTTTGTATCCTGCAACATTACTGAAATTATTAACCAGTTCTAGGAGTTTTTTGATAGAGTGTTTAGGTTTTTCTATATGTAGTATCATGTCATCTGCAAATAGAGACAGTTTGACTTCATCTTTTCCAATCTTGATGCCCTTTATTTCTTTCTCTTGCCTGATTGCTCTGGTTAGTACCTCCAGTAGTATGTTAAATAGAAGTGGTGAGAGTGGGCATCCTTGTCTTGTTCTTTTTCTTAAGGAAAAAGCCTTAGTTTTTTTCCATTCAGAATGATACTGGTGGTGGGCTTGTCATAGATGGCTTTTACTATGCCGAGATACTTTTCTTAATGCCTAATTTGTTGAGAGTCTTTATGATGAAGGGATGTTGAATTTTGTCAAATGTTTTTTCAGCATCTATTGAGATAATCATATGGTTTCTGTCCTTGAGTTTGTTGATGTGATGTATCACATTTTTTGATTTTGTTGAACCATCCTTGCATCCTTGGGATGACTCCCACTTCATCATAGTGTATAATGTTTTTAATGTGTTGCTCTCAAAATGGATTAAAGATTTAAGTATAATACCTGCAACTGTAAAATTACTAAGGGAAAATATAGGTAAAACACTTCAGGAACTAGTTCTGGGTACAGACTTTGTGAACATGAGCCCAAAAGCACAAGCAACAAAAGAAAAAATAAACAAATGGTACTATATCAAACTAAAAAGTTTCTGCACAGCAAAGGAAATAACAAAATAAACAAATGGTACTATATCAAACTAAAAAGTTTCTGCACAGCAAAGGAAATAACAAAATAAACAAATGGGACTATATCAAACTAAAAAGCTTCTGCACAGCAAAGGAAATAACAAAATAAACAAATGGGACTATATCAAACTAAAAAGCTTCTGCACAGCAAAGGAAATAATCAAAAAAGTGAAATGACAGTCTACAGAGTGGGAAAAAAATCTTTGCTATCTGTGCATCTGACAAGGGATTAATATCTGTAATATACAAGGAACTCAAGCAATTAGACAGTAAACAAACAAACAAACATACAAACAAATAACACAATTAAATATAGGCAAAGGAACTGAATTGACATTTTTCAAAGGAAGACATACAAATTGCCAACAGGTACATGAAAAAATGCTCAACATCACTAGTCATCAGGGAAATGCAAATTAAAACCACATTGAGATATCACCTCACTCCAGTTAGACTGGCTATAATAAAAAAGACAGTGAATAATAAATGCTGGCAAAGGTGTGGAGAGAAGGGAACACTCCTGCACTATTGGTGGGACTGTAAATTAGTACAACCACTATGGAAACCAGTATGAAGGTTTCTCAAACAACTACAGATTGACCTTCCATATGATCTAAGCAATCCCACTTCTGGGTATATACTCAGAAGAATGGAAATCATCATGTTGAAGGGATACCTGCACTCCCATGTTCATCACAGCTCTAGTTACAATAGCCAAGACATGGAACCAACCTAAATGTCCCTCAATGGATGATTGGATAAGGGAACTGTGGGCATATATACACCATGGAATACTACCCTGCCATAAAAAGGAATGAAATTCTCCCATTTGCAACATCATGGATGAGCTTGGAGAAACTCATGTCGAGTGAAATAAGCAAAGCACAGAGGGATAAATAGCACATGTGCTCACTCATAAGTGGGAGCTAACAGAGAAAGAAGGAAGGAAAGATAGACCACAGTGGTGTGTTGGATTTGCAGAGGGAGAGAACATACCTAGGGATACAAAGTGGAGTGGGGGAAAGGAGGAGGGGGAGGGAGATTGAGGATAATTGTGTGGGGGACTCGGGGTACAAATGCAATTTGTGGTAATGGGCATGCTGCCAGTATGAATCTGGCCTTTACACCTAGGGCACTAGGGGGGACAATCAGCTCTGTATCTCATGAATATTCATAACAAATAACAAAAAAATAAAATAAGTAAGATAGCAGAAAATAATCATATAACTAAAAATAAAATGTTTACTTTTTTATATTATTGATAGATTTAATAACTTTTCTGCAGTGTAGGACACTGTGTAAAATGTTGATCAATATTGTTTTTTACACAATGTTGAAAACATCCTGAGGTGTCTCATTTTATTTATGTTAGGTTCTACAATAAACATGTATGTCACATATACTGTAAATTTCTTTTCAAAATTTAATGCCCTTAAGGTTTATAAGAACTCACCTGTTGAACTAATATATGAACTAACTTGTTACATTTATCTGAATATATGTGAAATTTCTAAGAGTTTTGTTTTGTTTTGTTTGTTTTATTTATAGGCAAGAGCGCACACATAGCTGAATTCATTTAAAGGATCATATGTTGAAACCCCATTGTTCAGATATAGGACATTCATAATCTATAACACTTGAATTATTTCCTAGAAATTTTAGGAATGACTTGTCTCTTCATATGATTCAGTGGAATAATACAAAACTTAGTAAAGTCAAAATAGTTATAATGTAAATTTCTGCTAAATGGTAATATTCTCAAACGATAGAAAGGGTTTAGTACTCCATTTTATACAAATAATGATTTAACAATATTTAACTTTATAATGGTTGATTCTTACCACCAAATCCCTACAATTAACCACAAAATTGATTTTGGTGTGGCGGATCACATCAATGCCTATTTACATACAGTGTTTCTATAGATCTCTTTTGGTTATTAATAGAGAATTTCCACAGAAACTAACAAACAAAAATTATATTTGATATTAAAGTATTTTAATATAACCAAATTTATAATTTTGTTGAGGCTATTTAATAATAATAATAAGGTAGTTGTTTAATATACTTAAAGAGTTACTTAAATAAGTCTATATATTTTAATGTATTTTCTCTGGCTAAAATAATTTTAAAAACTTATATTCCAAAAGGCTGTAAAATTTGCATTATTAGACAGTAAAAACATAAGGTATGATTTCATTACATAATGATGTTAGACTTTTAAAAGTAGAATTGCTATATTAATAGCTAAGTTCCTTTATAGCCACATAAATAATACACTTGCAACCTGGTACCTTTGAGGATCTCTCCCAGCCCGAATACTGTTACATAAATAGTGCTCCATAAAGATTTAAACACTCATAAAGATTTAAAAATTTAGCTGGTGGTCCTTGCATATCACAATGGCTCCTTTCCTCATATATTAAAATTGTAGCCAAGGTAATTCACACAAAGAAGAGTAAGAAATAAATACAAGGGTACATTAAAAAGCTAATGGAAAAATGGAATTAAAAGATAATACAAATCTTTTCAAAAACTTTCCACAGACCCCACATATAAAATACCTCACAATATGTAAGGCACTGTGGTAGAAACACATGTATACATTGTCAGTTTTATACTAGCAAAAATCAATAGAAGTAGTAAATTTATTTTAATTATACAGATGCCTGGATTAGAGGCAACTCACCTAAACACAGGCTGCCAGGAAAGAGCCTCAATTCGATTTCTGAGTAGGTTACTGTTTCTAATGCTTCTGCCATTAAGAATAATAACAGCTTGTCAAAGTTACAAAATTTCAGTTCAACAGGAAGAGGAAGTTCAGGAAATCTATTGTACAACATGGTGATTATAGTAAATAACAATATACTGTACACCTTACAGCTAAGAAAGTAGATTTTAAGGGTTCTCACCACACACAAAAAAGTATGTAAAATAATGCATAGTATTTATCATATTATTTTGGCTGTTTGTTTTTTATTCTCAAAACAAATAATTGCAACAAACAAAATCTCTTCTGCTTTTCTATTTTATGTGCACTATGCATTTTGTTTTTTACAGTTAAAACCACACTTTTACAGCAATGGAAATTTTAATAAAAATTTAATAAGTATTAATTTTCTACTAAAACAAGATATTTTGCCAGATCCTGAAGTGGATTAGTTTGATTTAGCCATTCCTCAATGTATATACATACTCCAAAATATCATGCTGCATACCATAAATATATACACATTTTTGTCTATATGAAAAATACAATTTAATTAATTCAAAAAAGAATAGTAATAAGAAAAGTTATTCAGTGCCAGGTACTAGGATACGTGTTTTGTAGACTTTATGATATGTACTTATCCTATTAACTGTAACAGATAAGTGCTATTATTATCTTCATTGCATAGAGAAGAAACCGAAGCTTGGAAATGTTACATAAATTTCCTGATGTTATACAGATAGAAAATAAAAGAGTAAGAGCTCTTTCCAGCTCTTTCAAGAAAAAGAAAGAAAAAAAGAAAAGAAAACACACACACACACACACACACACACACACAGAGCTACCTTCCTTGGAAGCAGTATAGCTTCTTGGTTAACTTAGGAGATTCCAACTACATGAATCTGAATTATAGGAGGTAAACAGTCCATTCTAATCAGAGGAATGCCTTACTGGTGTGTAATCAGAGGAATGTCACTTTCTTCACATTAAGTGGGAATAGGAAGAATTCATTTCTCAAAGGATTGTTGTAGGATTTAAGTAAGAAATTTATGTAAAGCACTTACCACACCATCTCTGGGAAACTCTCACCCTACCCCCTCCACCACCCGAAGAGTAATCAAAACACCCTACCATGGTGAGACATAAAGATAAAGGTGTTGTCTTAAGCTTTGCTACAGATTTCTCCTTAAATGAACTGGGCTTAGAGATAGATAATTGGTTAGAAGGCCTAAGTGCAACGAGGACACAAAAAAACACAAAGAATAACAAAACAAAACCACCATACACCAAGAATGTAAGTCATCTCATAATGATAAAATGCCTACCACCTGGCTTTAGAATTTCATTAGAAGTTTTACTAAAGAATGCATCTAAAATAATATCTCAATTGTATTTATAATCAAAAATGTTTTTTAGTTATGTTATTTTATAAGTATAATTGAAAAATTAACTTATTCATTTATTAATTCATTTGACAATTCTCCATTATGAATTGGCTATAAAAACCAAAATGACAGAATTGCAGAAAACAATGTGCTGGATTTCTGAGCTAAGAAATATTAACTAGTGTTTTATTCATAGCGTATATGTTCCAAAGATATTTGACATTTAAGCTCTGTTACAAACCATAAAATAGAGAAAAATGGTATAAATTATGTGTTTATGAAACAACAAATTCACATTGTTAAGGCTACACTTCTTTTTCTAAGAGATTAATTAAGGCTGTACTGAAAATGCATCACTCTGCATTATGCAATAGTTGTCATAGAAAATGCATTTATCATATTATTTTGGCTAAGTTCGTTTTTATTTTCAAAACAAATAATTAAAACAAAATCTCTTCTGCTTTTCGATTTGATATACCCTATCCATTTGGTTTTTTTTACAGCTGAAGCTACACTTTCCTGGCAATGGAAATATTGTTGAAAATGCAATACATATTTATTGAGCTTCTACTAGAGCAAAATATTTCATGAGGCCCTGAGGGGGATGGTAATATACATATGATTTGGTTTGTGAGTTTTAATTTCTTAGCATATCATTTGGCTGGAATGTAGATCACATGCTTAAATGGAATAAAAAATTAGGTTGAAAGGGGTCCTAGGGCCCAGATCATGACAATTCTTTCATACCAGGATTAAGATTTTGGATTTAAGTATATCTGCAGGAGATTTCGCATCAGGCAGAACTTATTTGAGTCTATATACTTCCATCAGCTTAGTCTTGAGACACTGATAAGATCCCCCTAAGACACTATAAGATATTGTCCCTCTAATACTTAGCTCAAAATAGGGATAACACTGACTTTCTTTCAGTTATTTATAATTATTATTCTCTCTTCCCCTTGTAACTTTCAACATTCCTAAAATGTGGTGCCCCTTCATTTATTCACTTTATTTACACACACACACACACACACGCGCGCACACACACACACACACATATATATTTGTTTGTTTTTCATCAGGTAAGAGCCCTAAAATAACACTCTATGCCCAATTAACTTAATTCCCAGTGGTTTGGTTCTCGGCTTTCCGGATGAAAAAGCACTTCCTGCTTTCGCTCTTAAAATTTTTTCCCTAAATTTTGCATTAAGTTAACCTAGATTTGAAATCATTTCCTCTCCCTACCCTCATTCCCATTTTGGAAGTCTCTCCAAATAAGAATATTTTCTGAAAATCTCCATTAACCTTAACCATTCCCTCTGGACTGTTAGCTCAATGACCAAAAGTAGTTATTTTGATATCAAATTTGGGGGGTTACATGCCAAATCTATCACTTATTCTCTTTTTCAGTAACAACTGTATTGAGACATAATTCACATACCACACAATTCACCCAATTAAGTATATGAGTACAATTCAATGTTTTTTAGTATTTTCAGAGTTGCACACTCATTACCACTAAATTTTAGAACATTTTCGTTAGCCCAAAAAAGCAATCCCACACCCTTTAGTATCCCCCCTCCCAACATCTTCATCCCCCGCCCCCTCCACCCAGTTGTAGCCAACCAGTAATCTACTTTGTGTCTCTTTAGATTTGTCTATTCTGAATATTCCTGGCCTTTTTCACAGAACAATCCACCTCAACAATTTCTCCACTGCGGTATATCTATTCTTCCTATTCCTTTTTACAGATGCAGAGTTCTCCATTGAGTGGATGAATCTTTGCTTCTTCAACAAGTCTATATGAATAGACCCTTACTCTGTTCCCAGTCTTTTGCTCTTACAAAAAGAGTTTCACTGAATAGCTTTGTACATACATCATTTGGTTTTTTTTTTTTTTTTTTTTTTTCCTTTTTGAGACCAGCTGCACTGTGCTCAGCCAGTGAGCACTGTGAGCGCAATGGTCATCCCTACATAGGATCTGAACCCGCGGCAGGAGCACTGCTGCGCTCCCAGCACCGCACTCTCCTGAGCATACCACAGGCTTGGCCCCATCATTTGGTATTTTTACCGCTGTGTCTATGGGATCAATTCTTAGAAGTGGGGTTATTGGGTCAAAGGGCAAATGCACATGTTGTTCGGCCAGATGTTGCCAAAATCCCTTCCATGGGGTCTATCCTATTTTGCATTCCCATCAGATACACATGAGAGTACCTGTTTCCCCATAGACTTTCCAATAGAACATGCTGTATAACTTGTATTTTTGCCAATATGATAGGCAAGAAATGTTAACACAGTGTAATTTTACTTCATTTACAATGTTATAAAACCACCATTTTTATCTAGTTCCAAAATATTTTAATCACCACAAAATAAAACACTATACCCATTCATCTATCACTCCTCATTCTCTTTCCCACCCACCCCCACTCCCACCCCGTCTATCCCCATCCCACTGCTGACACCCACTAATCTGTTTTCTCTCTCAATGGATTTGCCTATTCTGGTTATTTCATATATATATATGGAATTATACGACATGTAACCATTTTGTGTCTGGTTTCTTTTATGTGGAATAGTATTTTTGACGTTCTTCCACATTGTAGCATAAAGCAATAGTTCATTATTTTTACTGACTGAATAATATTCCCTTGAATGTATATACCAAATTCTGTTTATCCATTCATCTCTTGATGAATATTTGTGGTTTTTTGTTTTGTTTTGTCTTGTTTTGTTTTATCTTTTGGCTTTTGTGAATAGTGCTGCTATGAACATTTGTGTGTGAGTAATTGTTTGAATATCTTTTCATTTCTTTTGGATCTGTATCAATGAGTGGAATTACTGGGTCATATAGCAGTACTATGTTTAACTTCTTGAGGAACTACCAAACTGTTTCCATATGTTTTTCATGATTTTACTCTCCAGAAGCAATGTATAATGGCTTAAATTTTCTCCACATCCTCAACAACATTTGTAACTTTCCACTTACAGTCACCCTAGTGGGTGGGAAATCCATTAACTAATGACATTGAGAATTTTTTTCATGTTTGGAGAAATGTTTTTTCAAATTATTTTAATTGGATTTTTTTTTTTAACTAGCTTTTTGTCTTTATTGTTGTGGAATTGTAAGTGTTCTTTATACATTCTGGCTATTAAACCCTTATCAGATATATGACTTGCAAGTAATTTATTCCATTCTGTATGTTGTGTTTTCACTTTCTTGATGTACAGATGGTTTTAATTTTGATGAAGTCCAATTTACCTATTTTTGCTTTTGTTTTGCATCTTTTTGGTGTCATATCTAAGACTACACTCCCAGTTCAAGGTCATAAAGATTTGCTCCATGTTTTCTTCTAAGAGTTTTATATTTTCAGATCTGATATTTAGTTGTTAATCCATTCTGAGTTGATATATTGTGAGGACAGGGCCAACTTTATTTTGTCTGTGAATACCCAGTTGTCCCAATACCATTTGTTGAAGAGACTATTCTTTCTCCCACTAAATGGTCTTCACATACTTTCCCCACATCAATGAACCATGGACTTATGGTTTTATTGCAGGATTCTCAATTCTATTCCATTGGTCTAAAGGTCTATCATCATTCCAATATCAAACTGTTTTGGTTACTGTGACAAGTTTTAAAATCAGGAAGTGTGAGTCCTTCATCTTTGTTCTTTTTCAATGTTATTTTGATTAATTGAAGCCCCTTGTAATTTAACATAAATTTGAGGATCAACTTTTCCTTATCTGCAAAATAGGCTGTTGGGAATTTTGATAGGTATTTCATTGAATATGTAATTGGGTAGTATTTTCATCTTAACAATGTTAGGTCTTCCAATCCATCAACACAGAATACCTTTCCATTTTAGTTATTTCCTCTTTATCTTCTTTCAGCAAGGTTTTATAGTTTTTAGTGCACAAGTTTTTAACCTGCTTGGTTAAATACACTCCTGGGTATTTTATTCTTTTGGGTGTTATTGTAAGTGAAATTGATTTCTTAATTTTCTTTTTCATTTCATCTTTCCTGGTGTGGAAAGCATAACTTATTTTTGTATATTGATCTTGTACCCAACAACTTTGCTGATATTTATTAGCTCTAATATATTTGTTTTTTGTAAATTTTGGGGGATTTTCTATATATAGGATTGTATCAACAAATAGAGATTGACCAGTTGAAATTTTAGTGATAATTATAAATTTCAGATGATGAGACAACTATTTAAATCGATGTAATACCCAGCTAAATTATCATGTAAGATTTTGAAGAAAATGAACCCAATTTCAGATCTTCAAAAATTCAAAGCCACACAAAATTTACTTTAAATATAAAAACAAAGGTAATTAAAAGGTAAATGGATAAAGACTTTTGCTTTTTATCTGGCTGTTTCCTAAAAGGCCCAATCATTCCACAGATAGCAAATATAAATTTAAACACACACACACACACACAACTTACAAGTACCTGAAGGTAGGCACATTCTGACCCAGGCCATCATTTTCCCTCCGTGTGCTCCTCTGTTCATTCTGTCCTTATTGCTGTGCCTTCAAAATAAAAGGTATGTTTCAACTCATGCACCCCATTTCCTCATTCTGGAAATCTTGTTCCATAAATTGTCACCCACTTTCAGATTTCTGCTTGCCTTGATCACTTTCTTAAAATGGCATATTCTCAATCTTTATTATATACACTGCCCCATATTTTTCTGTAAAACTTATGACCCTGAAAAGACATTTTAAAAAAATATCTGCCTCCCCTAATAGAATATAAGCTGAGCTCTACCAGAGCACATATATTGTTTTGTTTGTCACTATATACTTAGTGCTTAAAACTGCATCACCCACACCGTTTGCCATCTTAAATGGTCGTTGAAAGAATGAAGGGATACCTGTACTCCTATGTTCATAGAAGCTCTACTTACAACAGCCAAGATATGGAACCAATCTAAATATCCATGGACAGATGACTGGATAAGGAAAATGTGGTATGCATACACAGTGGAATACTACTCATCCATAAAAAAAAGTGAAATTTGCCATTTGCAGCAACATGGATGAGCTTGGAGAAAATTATGTTAAGTGAAATAAGCCAGGCACAGAAAGAAAAATACCACATGTTATCACTCATAAGTGGGAGCTAAGCCAGAAAGAAAAAGAAATAACAACCATAATAATACATTAAACTTTCCAGAAAGGGAATATAATGTTACTAGAGGTGGGAAAGAGGGAAGAGAAGTGGATTAGGGAGAAAGTGGGTAAGGGATGCAAAGAATAATTTTGATTTGTAATGATGAACATGCTAATAAAATTAATTTGATCATTACATATTGTACACAAATACTGATAGTTCTGTTCCCCCAAAATATGTACGATCAAATATGTTTCAATTAAAATTTTTTTAAAAAGAATGAAGTAAGGACAGTTTATGTACCTCATAGAACCTGCTGTTAATTTTCTGTTTTTAGAATATGATTAAAACCATCAGCATCAGATCAATTTTGAAGCTTAAAAGATTAACTAACACCAGCCCTGTGAAAAATCAAGCATCCCATGCCGCAGATTGCTAGCTTCATTTGCATTTGCAGGATCTCTTTCATGACTCTCATTAGCTTCACCCTTGTGCACACACTCACACACACACAATTTTTCACAATCTATCTTTACAGTTTTACTACGTGCTTTAACAATAACAAACACTACTTTTCCTAGAGGAATCATAATTTCTTTATAAACATTAGGAGTTCTTTCTGGCCAAATTCCCGCATTCTAAAAATTACACAATGTAATTTAAAAATATTCCTTTGCTTTTGGTATTGTATGATTACATGAGATTGCCAATAGTCATCACAATAACTCATCCAACTCTATTTTTCTGAATCATTTGGAAATTTAGTTAGCTTTTATTGCATTTCATCACAGTTTTGCATTACTGCATAAATTCTTAAGGCATTTCACACATTAATAGTTATTTCATCCCCAATTTTTAATCTTGAGTATCACTTTATTTGGGTTCCTGTGAAAATGGAATCCATCTGTATATTGACATGACTTTGACAGAAAATAAGTGGTTGCCAAACATTTTATAGAATTGCACTCAGTTCCAATTTGGTTTTGGCAAACATTATTGGAAAATAGAGGACTAATAAACCTTTTGCCTAGAATAATATTTGATGTTTATATAATTTATCTCATCAAAGATATCAAACATCCAACAAGTGAAAATCTTGTTAACCTTCAAAAAATTCCTGTGAGAAAAGTAGAGTTTATGTATTTCTACTCCAATTTCATGCACTTTCAATTCTACCTTTCTGAGAAAGAGGTATAGATTTTAAATAATGACACATACAAAGGTGGAAAGGAAGTTGTCTCTTAACCATAAAATTATTGTTTAAATCTGAATTGCTCAAACGTTGGATTCAAATGAAATTTTGATAGCATTCTTTAGAGTATTTCACACATAAAGATAGACATTAATGATTATACCATTTTTCGAAATGTATTATAAGTTGTTTAATCCATTATTGATCAGGATGCATGTGGCTGAATATTTTAAGTCAAGATACTACATTTCAGACAATGTATTTTCATGTATGGCAATTCTGTTAGTTCATTTATTCCTTGGCTTAAAATAATTCATAAATGGAAACCAGGAGTCAAAAATTAGTCTTGGAATTTGGATGCCTATGCTGCCTCCTCAGTTGCCAATTGCTATCTTCCTCTCCATGTTACAGTGATTGTTAGTGTGTGGTCCATGGGCCAGCAACATCACTATCACCTGAGCACAGGTTACAAAAGCAAAATTTCAGGCCCCACACCCAGACCTATTGAATCAGAAATGCTGGGATGTGCTCTTAGCAACCAAGGATTTGGATTATGGTTCTGATGCATGCTAAAGACTGAGAACCACTGCTCAATATAATTTTCTTTACCATATTTATGGAAGTCATATTATTAGAGGCTTAGATTTATATTTTTCAACATAAAGTGTGTGTACAACATCCTATCTGTGCAGTGCTTAATTCAGCTATCTTTCCTATTTCTGAAATTTGTCTAGATATTGCTTAATTGGCTAAATTGTTATTTTTCAAGGGGTTATGAAACCTGATCTAGTTAGCCATTGTTGCTTTGTGTTGCTTTGCTCCCTATGGATTTGTCACCCCACTTCTCCTGGGTGACGGAGATGCAAAGGATTACTCAAAGCCCATCTCTTTTGAGCAGTGAGAAGCCCCAAAGAGGTTAACTTCCCAGGCACCCTCCATGAGAGGCAGCCCTTCCTTGGGAAATTAACACTGAATTGGGGTTCTCTTCATGCATGTATTTTCAAGACCAGGAAAGAGAACAGAGGTGGGGTTATAGTTTAACAATATAGGCTGGTAACTTTCAGTGAAACAAGCCAGATGACATTCCAGTATACAATTAAGTTGTCCTATCAACACAAGCTTGATCTTAGCAAACATTCCTTCTTTTAGCAATTTCTCAGTGTCTTTACATAACAATCAGTAACTTGTCTGTCTTTGAGCCAGCAACCTGCTGTGCCACAAGTCTTTATCTTAAACAAGAGACTTACAGCCTGAGGAAAATTTCCTGACCTTGCAAGGTCAGTATTTGAAACTGCAAGACTTTGGAAAACCAGGCCCTGTGAAGTACATATGCTTTTTAGTATATTCCACATCTCCCCCATTTTATTTATTTAAAAGGAAAAGTAAAAGCTATAGATCAGGTTGGCACAGTTAAGACAAAAAAGCATTTTGTTAAAGCAAAGTTAGTATCATTTAGCATGGCAAGTCCTTTTAATTTACTTCAGGTGAGGACTGGTGATGTCATCGTCTCTCAGGGTGGCTACAGTGGCATCACTCCAGGTGCTGTGAATTTGGTGTAATTATCAATTGTTGAAACTCAGTAAAATAGTTGATTCTGAGTCCAGAGAGTTTGTTGTTATTAGTTCACCTGTCCAGGACATTACTGCTTTCAGAGCATCTAGCCTTATGTAAAATTTTTGATCAATTACAAGTCCTTTGTTTAAGAACAGGATGTCTCATCCAAGTTGCAAACACCCTCTTTAAGACCAGGAAAACTTAGAGAACTGCTTTTGTAGAGAAGACGTTATTTCCCCCTTTATGATCAAGGCATTCCTCATAAAAGCATTGATGATCAATATCTTGATTGAAAAGGTCTTACTTTTCATTGCATAAATCTCTCAGTGTTGGGAAGGATCTTTCCCAAGTGGTGATTGAAAGAAGCATCTCGGCTCACTTTCTTTCAGTGATCTGTCCCACGTTGCTGGGAAGACTGTTTCCCAGGTTGTGTTTTGTCCCACTTCGGGGGGAAAGATGAACAGCAGGATGAAGCAGCAGTTTGGGCCAAATTTTTTGGCAGACATAAAAAAGGGGTCAGCTACATGGAAATGAGACATGCTATCTTTTATCCAAAGTTTTAAATTCTATCCTATTATAAAGAAAGAGAGAGTTAATTTTCATTGAACTTATAAAAATAGCCATATTACCATAATAAGCATAAGAATACTTAAAGTTATTAAATTTTGGGGGATCAAATAGGGAGAAAACAAATGCTTTTATCTCTGCTTTAAATGACATTTTACCAAACTGTTTTTAGTTATAGATAGCTAAAGAGAGAGGGAGAGTTTTCTTACATTTGGAAAAACATTAGGAGAACCAGCAGTGTTTTAAAATAAGGAAATTGTAAAAACCCATAATACTTTTTAATTAGTTTATCAATTAACTTGTGTTGTTTTGACTTTAGTGAACAATTTCACAAACCCATCAGTTTCTTCATTAGAATTTTGGAACTTCAGTTTAAAGCTATGAACTCAAAGTTTGTCACGAAACTGTACCTATCAGAGTTTTTTTCATGAAATATTTGAAGAAATAGCATTTTAAAATTATAATTAAACCAAGAGTATGACTGGTAGCATTAAAATCAAGACATAGATATTTAAGAACCTTACAAGATTTTGGGACAAATATCCATAACACCTTCAGTACTGACAATGCTTTCCCATATAGTCTAATTTATTAAATAAGCCATTTTTTTTTCCTTTTTGTCTTTTTTCGTGACTGGTAACGGGATCGCAACCCTCTGTGTCGTGCCCGCACCGTGCTCAACCAGTGAGCGGACCGGACTAGTCTCTATATGGGATCTGAACCCTCGGCGGGAGCACCACCACACTCCCAAGCGCCACACTCTACCGAGTGCGCCACCGGGCCAGCCCTAAATAAGCCAATTTTGATACATCTTTTATATATCCTTTGAGAAACTCCAGGACCCATGGAATTCTTCAATTTTAAACTTTCAGAATTTCGTGTTGGAAAGCTTTGTTAAATAACAAAAGGCTTAAAACATTTAGTTGAATAAAATCACAAATTATTACAAAAAATAAAACCAAGGTGACAAAGGGTTTTAAAGGCAGAGAGCACAAGAACTTATGATAAAACATGAAATAAGATCCCTAGGCCAGTTATCTAAAAGACAAAGAAAAACCTTTTACAATTTTGTATTAAGAGCAATCAAGTGTTTTTTTCTTAGAAAATATGGTTGTTCCATCACAGGAGAGCAAGTTTTAACCCTATGTTAGAATACTTTTGACATTAATTTTTTAAAAAACTCACACATAATTTGTTTTTAAATCCAGTCATTTTTTTTTTTTTTTTTTTTTTACTGTAAAACCCTTTCAACAAACTTATCTACATGAACCATCATCAAGACTTACTCAGACATTCTGTTTTTGTCCTATACTTCCTACTTTCTAAATAGCCAGTCATTTTACTCTAGGACAAAAATACACTGTACCAGGTGCTTTCTTACTTAAAATTATTTTTCTTTCTCTCTAGCCCCTCCAACCATAACCATATCCTCACGTCCATAGCCTTATTTAAATCACCTTCTTTTTACATACTTGTTTCTTTTTTATCAATGTTAAATTGGCCTAATTTGTCTAAAAAATATACATAAAAAGGTTTTTCTTTTTTGTATTTAGTTTTTTTTTTTTTTTTTTTGGTTTTGGTGAGGTTTACAACTTAAAAGCCTCTAGCAAAAACAAATGTAGTCCTGTTTGATTTGTAAACCCAGGCAACAATGTGTGTTGATAAGAACATTTTTATACATTCAGGTTAGTAAATAGGCATCCATTTATCAGAGCAAATTATACAAAGCCCAGTCTGAGTTTTACCTATATTTACCAAATACATATTTATGGTTTCCCAGCCAAAAACTTGGTGTATTATACCCTTATCAGTTAATGTTAATTAGGGGCTATGTGATATTTGGCATAGGTTTCTTTACACTAGGCATTTCAGGTCCCAGGTTTCCATGTGGCATTTGGAGCCATGTGGAATCTAGAGAGGCAGAGGGCAGTATTCACTATCTATGTCTAAAAGATACTGTATCTCTCAGCATGGTCAGGAAGCAGAGCTGAGATAACAAGGAAACATGTTGACCTAGAGAAAAATTTAGGCAAAAGGTTTGAATCAAATTTTTAAAATATATTGATCAAAACTTTAGAAAATTTAAGTCACGTGAACTTGAAAAGTATACTTATTTATTTAATGAGCGTGAATTAATTATAAGCCAATTTGGTACCTTGCACATAAAACAACTACACAAACAGGCATGAACATAGAGACATAAAATACATCTTACACACACATATATGCAGACATAAACAACAAGAACAAGTAAGAATCTTACAGGTTTTGTTTCAAATGTAATAGAAAGCTCACTGGTAAAAAGGACAGTCAGGCTTAGATTGTGTTTTTCAAAAGACTTCTTGATGAGGCTTCACCTTTCCTTAAATTAAGAAAGCAAAATAACAAATTTACATTGTAAAGCAAAGTATGCAAACCTTTTCAAGAAGTCGCAGAGAAGACTTTCTTCCTTTTAAGAAAATAGCATAAAATTCTACCCTAGGATTTTGTGAAGAAACACATAGATGAGACTAGAAGAGAATTTAGAAGTCTGTTTAAGATGCCAGAAAATTTGAGACCATCTAGTTAAACAGGTAGATTTTAGGTTAGTTTTTGTTTCTCAAATAGGTTACTGAGCTCAAGAGCTGAGCCACCAAGCACGTATGAAACCATTTGACTCTTGAGGTTTTTAGGAGAAGAGCAGTAGACCCAAAAGGGGTCTGGTTGGCGCCATGGCTGCTTTTCTTCATAAAACTCCAGAATCTTTTAGAGAAAAAGAGTAGCACATGCAGTTAAGAAAAGAACCACTGCTTTTAAGAGGAGAAGCATTGTGCAGATAAGAAAGAAAAGCATGCTCAAACAATACCAACACTGTAAAGAAATATTAACTTTGTTTACTTTAGATTTTCCAATTTAAAGTCACTGGCAAAGATTAAGTTTTATCCTTTTTTGGTGACATAAACATGTCTTAGTTTTTTGTTAAGGTCTTGGATAGGTCTCAGAGCAACTGACATAGATTCCTAGTTGTTAGGTGCGAAGCCTAAACGAGACCCATTGCATAATTAACCAATGACCAGTTTGTTCCAAAATTTTTTTGTTAAGGCTCCCTTCCTTGAGTTATCAAGGACATGGTTGTTTAATATCCACTAACAGTTTTACAGGCTGCCATTCAGTTACTTACAGCCTGCTGCTTTAAGGAGACATTGGAGTTGTAATGTATGTTCAGTCTCCCCTTTCATTAACGAATTATCCTTATTTTAAAAGTAAAGAAAATGAAAAAATATCTCCGGGGTTGAGAAGACCTAACTTTGACCTGCTGCAGGCGTGCAGTCGCTAATTGAAAGCCACCAGTGATTCCCTTACTGGGTGTGTTTCATCTCCTTTATTAGGGACTCCCTTGCCAGGATGAATTGGACGTCCTATTCCTCTCTAATGCTTGGCAGGTCAGTCTCCGATCTGTGGAGAACGTCCTCACACAGGGCACCATTTTGTTGCTTGGTACAGAAAAGATTTTCTTAATAAAGACAAAACAGAAAAATTAAAATGTAAAAGAAATGATAAATTTTGTTACATTTTATTTAAAAAAAACTGTTGGTCAAAAGCCAAAATTTTCTAAATAAATTTTTATATTTACATATGGAAAACTTCACTCTTTTTGCTGTGTTTTGAGAAATGTATACAGTCAGGTAACCACCACCACCAACTGAGATACAGAACAGCTACATCTGCCTCCAGAAATATTCACTTACGCTACCCCTTTAGGAACCAAATCTTCTCCCTCCCCTAACCCTGACAACCAATTATCTGTTTGTTGCTATAATATTGCCTTTTCCATAATGTTATGCAATGGTATCATCTGCTATGTTGCATATAATTTGGGCTTCTTTCATTTAACTTAATATCTAATAATAATTAGGTACAGGGTATTTTGTCCTTTTGTCTATTTTGTTTTAACTGGTCTTGTTTTTGTTTTTTATTTGATTTTGAAAATCCTTTTTATGTTCTAGATATTAGTTTTCTGTGATTTTCAAATATTTTCCTTCAGTTTATGACTTTTTATTGTCTTAACATTTCCTCTTAAAGAACATATTTTAAAATTGTGATTAGGGGCAATTTATCATTTTTTAAACGGACCATGCTTTTGGTGTTTTATCTAAGAATTAATTGTCTATCCCAAGGTCACAAAGATTTTCTATTCTACACTTCTGCTGGGAATGTCAAATGGTACAACCACTCTGGAAAACAAGTTGATCGTTTCTTAAAAAGTTAAACATACACCACTCATATGATCAACCATTCAATCCCTAGGTAGTTTCAAGCAAAAATGAAGGCAAATATTCATACAAGGACTTGTTTATGAATGTTCATAGCACCATTATTTGTGGTAACCAAAATCGAGAAACAACTTGAATGTTCATCAGACGTGAATTGATATACAAATTGTAATATATACATATGATGGAACAATATTCAGCCATACAAAGAACAATTTATCAATGTATGCAACAAATGATTCTCAATTATGTTTAGTAAAAAAAAAAAAACAGGCAAAAATAATACAGAATGTATTATTCCATTTATATAAAAATCTAGAAAATGCGAACTAATCTACAGTGACAAAAAGCAAATTGGTGTTTCCTGGGGAAGGGGTTGAGGTAGGGAAGAAACCTGTATTAAAAAATGATACAAGGAGACTTCGCAGGTTTTGCATATGGTCATTATCTAAATTATGGTGATGAGTTTTGTGGGTATATTCGTACGTCAAAGCTCATCAACTTGTACATTTTAAATATGTTGTTTATTTTGTGTCGATTATACCTCAATGAAGATTTCTACGTCATGCATTTAACAGAGAATTTCAACAACAGTAAATCTTGAGGAAATCCTCAATTAATGGATTATAAATATTAAAATTTCTGGCCTCTTGACATACAGATGGGAAAATGGTTTACAGAAATACAATGGTATCTGACCAATAAAGAGCTATAATTATAAATCTTCAGCATTTTTCTCTGTCCTTATGTAATCATAATCACTGAAATTAATAGTTAAGTTCTATATCTAGTTGATAACAAATATATAAAAGTCGTTTCATTACTCACATTCCTTTCAAAAAAAGTGAAAATGTGGACATTTACTTATAATAATTCAAAATCAATCTTCATTTTATTTAGAAAAATTATAACATCTTGCAACTTTCTGTACATTCATCTATGCAAATTGAGGTTCTTTTTTCTCATTTCCTCAATCCTACTCTAGAAATATAAATTTGGGGAAGACCTGGAGAATGCCTGAGGTGTGAATTTCAATTTGTAAGAATGCCTAAATCTTGAAGCAGATTTGAGTTTTTGGTTTTTTTTTTAAAAAAAGCGACATGGGAGTGAAATTTGTTTTTTAGTATCATTTCTCTTGAGAAAATAGTGTCTGATAAATAAAAGTCCATCTATGATTTCTTGGCAAAAACAAAGATTCAGACAAGTTACCTGGGGATATCTGTGATACATCATGTCAAAATTAATAAAACTGTAGGCAATCACCTTTTCCCACAAACCTCTTAGGGATGTTCTGTTTTATGCTTCTTTGGCTTTTGATTGTATAGCATCTGAATAAATATCCACATCAAGCTTTAACAATGAATGTGCTCAGTCCATCAGTATGCCTTTACATGCACTAAATACTTGGTATTGATTGCTGCTGCCTCCCTAGCAACCAAGGGAATGGATGAATTGCTGGTGGAAAGCAAGTGCCAATTCTGTCTTAACAGTTAGCCTGTGGATTGGAGGAAAATCATTCTGAGAGAAATGATGTGACAGAAATGAGCAGGTCAAGAACTAGACACCTTGACTCTGGTCTTTCCTCACAGGCTCTCAGGAATACCCTCGTATACCTTCTCTTTGATTGCATCCTTGTTATACAAAACTTGCCATTGGTGACCAAGGATATTCACCTCTGACGATGGTGAACCATTCTTCAGCTTACTCGGCTTGCTCATCAGATTCTAATTCTTTCTCAGGGTCACTTGGTGGAAGATTTTGAGTTGTAATGTTTTTCCTGGCCTTCCCAGCACTGTTACTACAGTTGCCTCTATAATTTCTTAGTTCCCTAATTGTCCTTGTACCTGATTTTTTGTCAAAACTTCATTTCACTGATTTTTTTTTATTCCTTGACTCCTAAATAGACTTTTAATATTTTAATTTTGTTTTCAGAGTCTCGGTTTCTTTATTTTTCCAATTTTATGTTCCCAATGTGACTTCCATCATTGATTTTATTACCATTGGTTAATATTTTTAAGTAACCATCATTCATTTTCTATCACTATTCATCTTCCCCTTGGGCATGTGTGGTAGAACCAATTACAGTAATGGAATGGAGATGAAAGAGGTATTTTCTAAAAATGAATTGTCGTCTCAGTTTTTAACATATTGCCGATTTTTCAAAAATGAATCAGGACCAATTTAAGCCATAGAATTTAGAGTGTCATCACCTCCACATGCACAGATCTTGTAGTTTTGTTTCAAATTTTGAGTCTCCTTGAAACACCCTCCATGGATTTATAGGTAGTTGTATGTGTTTCAGTAATTCTTAATAACGGACAGCTGTAAAATACAAGTGCAAATGATAGTAATAATGTATTTCTTACTCCCACATTGAAGGGTTGCCTTTGCTCATGTTTTTTTTTTAATTTGTTTTTTGATTGAAGCATAATTGATTATACATATTTGTGTAGTACAGAGTTGACTATCAGTATTTGTGTTCAATATCTGATGATCAAAACAGTGTCATTAGCATGTTCATCATTACAAATTGTAATCATTCTTTGGGTCCTTCACCCAATTTCTCCTTAAACTCCTCCCCCACCACTAGTAACCATAGATCTGTTCTCTCTTTCTGAAAGTTCAGCATGTCATTGTGGTCTGCTTTTCTTCCTTCCTTCTTTTGTTTCTTTCTTGCTTCCACTGATGAGTGAGGACATGCTGTATTTCTCCTCATGTTTTGTTCTGGGGTTAAGGATGGAGAGACAGTAACTGCTTAAGTTGTGGTTTCCCATGACAGTGGCAAACACCCAGGACTGCAAGCATATTTAGATGCTCTGCATGGATTGCATCCACTGCCTGAAGCAAGTCACATGACCAGGCTCGAAGTCGGGGGAGAGAAAGCACACTCCTTCCAACAAGAGGGCAAAGACTAACACCAATGGATTGAGGAAGTATACTCTTCCCATGGATGGGGGCAGGTAGGTTAAGTACTAAGTATTTACATAAAAAGAATCCAATCTACCACAACAAGTAAAGTGTTGCAACCTTTTACCAAAAGTTAAAAATCTAAAGAAGTAAAATTGTAACTAGTTTGACATGAGTGCTTCAGTGAGAAAGACATATTGATTTATTTTCCCATAAAAATATAGTTACATATGGAGATTACAATCAATTTTTAAATTACATCTTGGGTTAAGTGGATTTGAAGACTGGCCTGAAACCAAACCACAATGAACAGAATTATTTATGTGTTCCAAGTCATGAAAGTTCAACTTATAAACACTTTTTGGGGGTAAAATGGCATTTTGGAAATGAACTACATACACGACTATGTTTTTTAATACTTCTCACAAATCATCTAGAATTTTATTTTTGATTGAAATGATAGGACCTTAGGATAAGATGTGATTTTATCCAGGTGCATATTTCCAGAAGGTCTGCATGAAAACATAGCCCATAGCCCACACAGTATTTTCTGATATATTAATAAAAAATGGGTTCAGGGAATCCTGTTTACTCTCTTTCATAATAATGCAGCATTTAATATTGACTACATGATCACGTTTTAAATCTTCTATTTGTCTATTTATCCCATATAATAAAATTTACCAAAATAAACCATAGTTAAATACAGCCTTAAAAAAAAAAAAAAAAGCTCAAGTAGCATATAATAGCATATACAACTTTTTGCTCTTAGTATAGCCGGTAGATTTATACTCATCTCAGAATTCTTCCTCTGAGGCAACCAGGTAACCCAAGAACATGCTTTTCTCACTTTTATGAGAAAAACACACACAGGCAGTGCACACACACAACACACACACGTAGAGTATAAGGAATATTTACATGAGCTTATCAAACTGTCTTGATATTTAAGCAGCTTCTAGTAATACATGAACTAATTAATGAGTATTTCTTAGAAATTTCATTTACCCATGATTATTATTAACAGTAAGACAATAAAATCAATATAATTTTAAACACTCGAAAGTCTTAGAAAATCTAAAACATCTATTTAAATATGTCACTAGTCCTTTCAGATTCTCTAATAGAAACAGGGAGTTTATTCCCACTAGAATAAAAGGTTAATACTGTGTTTATTATTTATGCATTTATTTTTCTTCAAGTAGTTTGAGCTAATTCTAATATTACCATTCCTGACCCAGCAAAATGTGTCTAACATTGTATGCCATCTTTAGTCATCGGATGTACTTTGTTAGTATTTTGTAATTAAATAATTATAGACAGACGCCGGGAGCGGCCGAGGCGAGTGACTTCCTCTGGCATCAACTTGCTGTGTATTGGGAGAGATCCACCACCAGATCATCTCAACTTTGGTCTCTTGGAACCACCCACTAGTGACAGTCATAAAAGAGAAAAATAGTGACGGGTATGGAGCACCCGTGTCAGGAAACGGCGCGATCCTGAGAGCTGTGAGCTGTGATACCAGAGTATTGACTGCATTTCTGAGAGCAACAAAGGACGAATAAATCTTTCAACAACGATCCTACATCGACAAATAAGCGGCAGCGGGTTCGAGGTTTTGGGGCCGACACGGAGAAGG
>NW_007726392.1:28885-50055 GCF_000696425.1 Galeopterus variegatus | reverse complement strand
TTTTTTTTTTTGAAGTTGTTACAACAAGCAAACGGAAAGGACATTCTTGGGGGGGATGGGAGAGAGGGAGGAGGGCGGGAGGTGTCGGTGATGGGCCATAATAATCATATACATTGTATATTGACAAAATAAAAATTAAAAAAATAAATAAATAAAAATAATTATAAAGTGACATATTTTATGTTCAGGCCATGTCATACATAGATATTGAATGTTTTGAATGGAATTGGTTTTGATATTTGCTTCAGGGTAAGTTGATTTAAGCTATGTTGACAGAAAGTAAATGTTGTTGACACATTCCATATGTTTTTGTCCATAACATATTTTTATTATTTCAGCACATCAACAACTATAGGGTACAATAAGTGTGACATAAAAATGTATCAATTATTTTGTGATACTTGATTGTGGCTACCTACTTCAGATGAACCCCATCAGGGGGCACTGTGTCTTTACCCACCTAAAATTCTCTAGTGTCAGCCTTTGGGGTTCTCTGGAGCTCAAGCAGTGCCATTAGTCATAATGGTAATTTGCAAACTAAAAGGTTATTACCTTGCAAATAGAAACAAAAAGCCATTGGTAAATCCAGGATTAGGAAAATCCTGTCCTGTTTAATCTGGGCCAGTTTTCAGTTTACATGACAACATGATATTTTCTTGTAAATCAGAAGTTCTGTAGCTAGAAATTAGGAGGCTTGTATTAAATATAAGATAAAAATTGAAAATATATATCTCTTTCCCCATGTCCCTAATGCTCAGCTTCTGGTGTGTGATGGAAGAAGAAGGCCTTAAATTAATTCTGGTTCAAAAGGCATGGCCTTTGATTTGCTTTGTCAGCATCAGTATCTGGTATTCTGTGAACTCTGGACTCTCAGTTGTTGCTGCTTGTCTTCCAGTGTAGGGGGGTAGGAGGGAGATGAGTGCCTAGGGGCTGATCCAGGGTCTTCATCATCCAACAACATTTTTTTGTAAATAGATGTATATGTCTGCTCTGAGCAAAATCATCAAAACCCTCCTCACTTTAGAATGTAGGGACACTTCACAGTTATATCGTGGGGTTACTTTATTGCCACATACCTCCTCAGCTCAGAAGAATAAGGTGTATGTCAGTCATTCAAAAACATACCGGCACACTGACAGGCTATCCCTTGGTACACTTCAAGCCAGTATATTTGCACTTTTGATCCACATGTATTAAGTAGGAATGGGAACAAACTATTTATCTTTTAACACAAATGATACACATTTCGATGTTTAAAAAACATTCTATCTATAATACAAAAAATGAATATAACATAATATTTTAGCTTTTTTGGAAATTATCTTTCAACTTTTATGTGTCTGTTACTCATCCCTGGTTAACATGTATTATGTGTACTTACTACCATGAAGAATCTGGTGAAGGAGTAGTATGTTGGTTAGAATTAGATTCTGTAGGGCCGGCCCGGTGGCGCACTGCTACAGTGCACCGCTTGGGAGCTTGGTGGCACTCCCGCCAAGGGTTCGGATCCCACATACAGACCGGTTCCCGCTCACTGGCTGAGCGAGGTGTGGGAGCAACACCAAGGGTTGCGATCCCGTTGCCGGTCCTGGTCCGGTACGGGCGCAACACTGAGGGTTGCGATCCGTTGCCGGACACGAAAAAAAAAAAAAAGACAAAAAAAAGAATTAGATTCTGTAGATTCAGTTGAGAGTCCCAGAAAATTAAACTTAAAAAAAGGTCTCACAGGGCTGGCCCGGTGGCGCACTGCTACAGTGCTCTGCTTGGGAGCGCTGCGGCGCTCCCGCCGAGGGTTCGGATCCCACATATAGACCGGTTCCCACTCACTGGCTGAGTGAGGTGTGGGTGCGACACTGAGGGTTGCGACCTCTTTGCCGGTCCCGGTCCGGTACGGGCGTGACACTGAGGATTGCGATCCATTGCCAGACACGAAAAAAGACAAAAAAGGAAAAGAAAAAAAAAAAAAAAGGTCTCACACAAGTCAATTTATTTTTCTTTCACATAAATAAATTTTGGAAGTCACTGGCTCTGGACCAGTGATTCCAACTCCTTAAGGAAGGATTTCTTAGGCTGCTACATATTCACGTACATCTTTTTGGTGACAATTTGGTCACATGGTCATTTACAGTTGCAAGGAAATCTGGGAAATGTAGTATTTACTCTGGGTGGCAAAACAAAGACTTCTGAAAGAGTGCTTAAGACACTTAAAAGAACAAAAAAAAAAGATAAAATTGCATCTACTTAGGCTGAGCTTAGAAGAAAGAACAGAAAAATTAAAACAGATTACCTAAAAATTAAGAACACTTTATTGGTGAAATATATATATTTGGGTGCCCCATAGACACCAGTGTATTCAGGACACTGGGATTCAGTAGTAAAAAACACACATATTCCCTGTCTTGCCTTCCTATAGCTTAAGGTTTATAGGAAAAAGACCATTTTTTTTTCTATAATGTCAGTTGTAGTCAGATTTTCGAAAATTGAGTAATTTTCTGAATTTCTCCTGAGAAGCCCCTTTGGACCTAAGATGCCAAATAGTTTTATAATTATAAAGTGGCATATTTTCACCTCATTAATGGTATTCCTTTTATGTTGTTCCTATTTATACAATCTATTTCTCAAATTTGTAGAAAAATAAGATGCCAATTATTTTCCCACAAGCTGATCTATATCCTCCTTCACCTTAAAAAACAAACAGAAAAACAGGACTTTTATTTCCTAAGTCTCTTCCTTTCTTCCACCAAACAACGCGATACTTGCAGTGTTACCACTCCCCCTAATCTAATTCTACAACAGATCCTAGGTTTTGAGATGTATTCATTTGTTTAAACTCAGCCTATGACGATATTTTCTCTTTTGTGTGTTTATTCAATTTCAAACATAATTTATTAAGTGCCAATATTACACAATTTTTTTCTACCAATTTTGAGAGCCCATTGTTATCTTGTATTTTACCTGCATTTAAAAGTAAAATTATACCATGGAAAAACATCATTATGTCAACTTAAAGGCTGATTAGTCTGCCTAGGCTTGCTATAAGAAAATATCATAAACTAGGTGGCTTAAATATGGGAAATTTATTTTCACACAGTTCTGGAGACTGGAAGATTCAAGACTAGGGTCCAGCAGAGTTCAGTTCCTGGTGAGGGCTCTCTTCCTGGCTTGTTCAGGGCCACTTTCTCCCTTTGAACTCACACGGCAGAAAGAGAAAAGAGAGAGAGAGAGACTCTTCATGTATCTTCTTATTAAGGTACTAATCTAATCATATCTGGGCCCCCCAACTGTATGATTTCATTTAACCTAAGTTATCTTCTTATAAGCCTTATCTCAAATATAGTCACATTGAGAATTAAGGCTTCAACATATAAATTTGGGGTACACAATTCAGTTCAGAGCAAAGACCAAATATAAGGGTTCCTCAAAACTCATATAAATTAATGTACTAGCACCGAGGTTGAAGTTTAAAAAGATGCTATATCTCTTTACTCTGTTGTTTGTTGTGGGCATGTGAAATAAAATACGTTGCATATGATATTCTCTGATAGGAAATTCTGTGTCAAAATAATTGTGAGGATACCTTTAGGACAAAGAGAGAAAAAATAGTCACTTTATTAAGTAGTATAACTTTTCAGGAGCTAGTTAGATGATTTTTATGTGTGTGTGTGTGTGTGTGTGTGTACATACATACACATACATATGTGTGTGTATATAAAATGTATGAATATATGCATGAAGAAAGGATAGAACTAGATTTTTCAGTTAACTTGTAAGCATATACAAGTTGTTTATATATTGTGAAGCAAGTTATAGATTTGTTTATAAAGAATAACTATATTCATATAAAAACAAAAAAAATCAAAATCCATATGTGTGTGCATATATGTGTATATCTATAAACAGAGAGATTTGATGAAAATATGAGACAATAAACAAATTTTCTAACATTCATTAATAATAAAGAGTACCCTTTGATTTTCTTTTTAATGTGATGTTTCTTTTATTTTTGTCTTTTTTTTTTAATGTGATGTTTCTTATTAATTACATTGTTTTCTCTTTTATACTCTATGAAAGATAAAAGTAAAAATGTGACATTTTAACTTGGATTGGACTTCTTACTTTATTTGTGTAAAATGATAGAAAACCATTTAGTGACTTTGGGTCTGGGATACATTGGGATGAAATATGTTTAAAACATATTTTTCGGATTTTCAATATGAAAAAAATGTTTTCTACTCTTGGGTAGTTCCTCCTCTTTTTCAATTTTAGCTTTCCAAACCTGGCAGTAATTTTAGTGGAATACTAATTTGTATAAAATTTAGATTTTATAAAATAAATCACCCATTCACCATTCATAATATTATGCTGTTCACTTTAAATTCAATTTCACAATTTCAGCTGCCTGTTACTGCCAACATCACACTACATTCAGGTTTGTTTCTGAGTTAGTGATGTGGCCTTTAGTTTTATCATGCAACATAAAGATGTTGATTCCCAAATTACTTAGAGATATATTAGCTCTCACCAAGTTTTTAGTTGCTACTTTAATTGGAGCAGAAAAAAAAAATTCCTTCTGCCAGTTATGTTAATATGTGCTTATGAGAAACTCAATTAACTGGCTTCTTATTTTAAATATATTCTAGTGATGGCTTGTCATTCTTGTAGACTGGTGCCAGGCATCTGCCCAGCTGGCACACACCTTAATAAAGGAAATACTCCCAGTGACAGCTGGTGGGGAGTAGACAGTTCTGTGTGTGTATACACACATACACACACACACACACACACACACACACACACACACTCTAAAACCCCTCCAATATGTTCCCTCTCTGTAATTCATCATCTGTGGGACATCACAGGACCCAAACTTGCCTTTGATCCCCCACCTCATACTTGAGTCTACATGCATGAATAATCTCATTTCCTACCAAATTCTGCATTAAGATCTGTGTATCTTTAGAACCAGGCAGATATGAATGACACAGCCTTGAGGTATTTAGACATAGCTGTACACCATTCCCTTAACAGCCTCACTTGCCCTCAGTGTACCCTCTTGTTCAAGTTATTAATTTGTGTGTAGATTTGTGTATTTTTAGCTTTTCATTTTGAAATGGTCTTAGATTCACAGAAAGTTGCAAAAGTGATGCAGAAAGGACCTGTGTACCCTTCATTCAATTTCTTCTAACAGTTACATCTTGCATAACTTGCATAAAGTACAATATCAAGACCAGGAATTTGGCATCATTTCACAGAGTATGTGTAATTTTATGCTGCTTAATGCGTGTGTAAATGGTATAATCACCATTCAATCAAGTTGCAGAGTTAGTTCATCACCACCAAGATCTTCCTTATGCTCCCCTTTGTAGTCACCCCCTTTTCCCTTCCTCCCAACATCCCTAAGCCATGGTAATCACTAATTTGGTTTCCAAGTCTGTAATTTTAAATGGAATCATACAGTATGTGATGTGTTAGATTGGGAATGCCTTTGAGATCCATCCAAGTTGTCCTGTTTATCAATAGTTAATTCTTCTTATTATTGAGTAGTATTTCATGGTATAGAGGTGCTATAGTTTGTATAACCACTCACCTATGGAGAAATATTTTAGTTGTTCCCAGGTTTTGGCTATTTGATGCTATAAATATTCATGTACTGGTTTTTGTGTAGACCTAAGTTTGCATTTGTATGGGATAATGTCCAGAAGTGAAACTGCTGGGTCATATGGTAAATATAGGTTTAGGGGTTTTTGTTTTGTTTTGTTTTGTTTTTAAGAGTTCATTTACTAAATTATTTTCCAAAGTGTCTCTAACATTTTACATTTCCACCAGCAATGTATGAGCAATCTAATTTCTCCTAATCTTTACCAATATTCGGTAAGAAATATTGTCACTTCAAAAAAAGTAACAGTTCTATTATATATGTAGTCACATCTTGTCATAGTTTTAATTTTTGTCTTCCTAACATCTAGTGATGCTAAACATCTTTTCATGTGCATATTGCCATCTTTGTATCTTCTATAGTGAAATTTCTCTTTAAGCCTTTAGTCTATTTTATAACTCAATTGCTTGTTTTAAACTGGTGAGTTTTGATACTTCTTTACATAGTCCTGATATGATTCCCTTATTAGGTTTTTGGTTGCTAATATTTTCCTTCAGCCTGTACCTTGTCTTTTCATGCATTTAATAGGGTGTTTTGTAGAACAAGAATTTTAATTTTGGTAAAGCTCAAATCATAGCATTTTTCCTTTTATAGTTGATACTTTTTGTGTCAAGTCTAAGAACTCTTTGTCTGAAAAATTTCTCCTGGGATTTTTTCTAAAAGTTTTAAAATTTTATATTTTATATTTAAGTCTATGATTCATTTTGAACCAATTTCTGTAAAATGAGTGAGGTTTGGGGTGAGGTTCATTTCTGGCTTAAGGATGCCCAATTGCTCCGGCACTGTTTGTTAAAAAGGTATTGTTTCTCCATTGGATTATATTTGCACCTTGGTAAAATAAATTAGCCATACTTCTACGGAGCTGTTTCTGGCTTCCCTATTCCATTCCATTGGTCTTTGTTACTATCTCTTTGCCATTATCATGCTATCGTGATAATTATAGCTATATAATAAGTTCTGAAATCAGGTAGAGTGATTCATCTATATTATTTTAGTTTCTAAAATTGTTTTTGAAAATTGTTTCTTTGCCTTCACATACAAATTTTAAAATAACCTTGTCTACAACTACTAGCAATCTTACTGGAATTTTAATAGGAATTGGTGGGGGTGAAAGTTCAGACACCTCATGGTCTCTCTAATTACTGGTCCTATAGCTAGAAGTAACAGGTTAACAGGTTTTATTGGGTGTTGCTGTGTGTGTGTGTGTGTGTGTGTGTGTGTGTGTGTGTGTGTGTGTGTGTTTTTGTTGTTTGCTTTTTGTTTTGGTTTGGACTCATTGGCGTATTTGGCTTGCCAGCTTATTCAGCTCAAAGTTTGAGCAATTTGAGGCAAAAAGAAAACCCAGGGTACTCACCACTGTGTCATTTCTTTGATCATTAGCCAGACTGCCTTCTTTACTCCGTTTTCAGAGTCTCCTTACGTCTTATGTTTGTTTTACATATAATGCTCAGAGTTTTAGGTGGACATAATTGAATAAATAGGGAAAAGTAAACCTATTCCACCTCCCTGGAAGCCAACATCACAGTTTATAATTTAATATCTCTTATGTGCCCTGCACTGTGCTACCCAAGAGAAGTTTAGACCTCAAGGAACTTATTTTCTACTAGAGAAAGATCAGGGCAGGCCAGTCAGCTCACTTGGTTAGAGTACCACCTTGTAACACCAAGGTCAAGGGTTCAGATCCCTGTACTAGCCAGCTTCCCCACCCTGCCAAAAAAATCAAAGAAGCATATTATTTCTAGATGACATAAGTGAAAGTATAAAGACATGGATGTGCTCATTTGTCTAGGGGAACTCAGAAAAAGGTGATTCAGCTAAAATTAACAGTTAAGGGACTATTCCTTATAGGAGATGCTGAATTGAATCTTAGAATATAAGCAAAATTCTCCAGACTAATAAAATAGAAAAAAACATTCCAATCGAAATTTGATTAATATTTTTGAAAGAAAAAATATAATTTGCTATAATTATTTTTAAAAGTTTTGTCAGGATATGAGGATAAAGAAATAGAGACTAGTGTTGAAAGTCATCGAATTCCATTATAAAGATCATGTGTATGTTTTTCAGAAAGCAAAGTTGAATCATTGAAAAATTTCATAAAATTTTAGGACAGACCAAATTGCTTTTAGATAGAATTATCTGAAAATTAGGCAAAGAATAAGTGGAGTTGCTATCATTATTTGAGATCGAGAATACAGAAAGAAGAATCTGTTCAGCAATAAAAGGTGGTGAATTCACTTTCAAACCCCATCTGCTGCTGTAAGAAAGTATAATAAAAAAGCTGCAGCTCGGAGGAGAAATCAAGATTTGCCTCAATAATTTGAAAAAAGAAATTATAGTAAAACATAGATTTTTTTTTTTTTTTCTTTTGTCCTTTTTGAGACCGGCTGCACTGTGCTCAGCCAGTGAGTGCATCGGCCGTCCCTATATAGGATCCAAACCTGCGGTGGGAGCACCGCTGCGCTCCCAGCGCCGCACTCTCCCAAGTGTGCCACGGGCTCGGCCTGTAAAACATAGATTTTTTTTTTTTTTTTTTTTTTTTTCTTTTGTCCTTTTTGAGACCGGCTGCACTGTGCTCAGCCAGTGAGTGCATCGGCCATCCCTATATAGGATCCAAACCTGCGGTGGGAGCACCGCTGCGCTCCCAGCGCCGCACTCTCCCAAGTGTGCCACGGGCTCGGCCTGTAAAACATAGATTTTAAAGGGAACAGAAAAGTGAAATCTTAGAATGAAAGACAAAATGATCTACAGCAGAGAAGAACTACAAGAAAATCACATTTCTACATTTAAGGGCATAGAGATATTCTGCAAGGCAGTACCATTGATAGCTATGAAAGTAGTTTGTGGGATGAAAAATATACTTGTTCATCTTGGCAACAAGGTAGTGCCTCACCAGTGCAGTTTCTCTGGGGGCTGTGTGTGTGGGTGCGTGTGTTGTGTTGAGAAATACTTTGAGAAGTACTAGAAATTAAGTAGATAGTGATTCTGACTTTATGAAAATTAGTCAGTACGGGACAAAAAGAGTCTAATAGTTTAGAAATAATATGAATAAAATTCAGTTAATTGTTATTTTAAATCACAGACAAAGAATAGGCTAATTTACATACTAACATGAATAACCTAGTCAAAAAAGAAAATACTAATTAATCTGAAGAAGGCTGTAGGAAAAAGGCAATCGAGTATACGTAATAATAGTGCAGCTTTGAACAGTGCTCCTCACAATGCTTGGTGCAGAGCACTTTAATTGGTTACAACTGGATGAAAAGAGGTTTCAGCCCATGAGACTATTGGAAAGAAACTATTTTACATAAATTCCTGATAAATATGCAAAGATGAGAGGTGTGGCTAGAAAGTACAAGTTGTCCATGTCTAGCAGCCTCCAATTTTCTCACTTTAAAAGAAATCTTAGTCATCTGTTAAAAATGAAAAGCTTGGTCTTGAACAGTAGGCTTGAAGAAATGGGTTACATTTTATAAAAATTGGGATGAGACTAAGATTAAAAAATCATTAAGAGCCAGAATAAAAACCTAAACAATCCAGGATGGTTTAGTCATTTTACGGAACCAGCTGAAAGAGAGAGATAATCAATTTGTAATTAAAGCATTCCACAATGTAGATTTGTCTTTCCTTTGTTTTTATATTTTAACTACCCTAGACTAAATTTTTTGAATAAATTATAACACTGGATATATTATTTGTTTGAAGAAAATGCAATAAACCTTCATTTTTTTTAAATTCTACATTTTATCCCACACAAACCAGAATTTTATTAAAAGTGTACTGGTATCCATCCACTAGCAAATGTTATAATTATAGCCACTTAATATTTGTTGAACAAATGAATCATTGAATGAATGGATTTTTTGATATTGTGAAATGAAAATAAATACCTGTCCAGTACCAAAATCCAAGCTTTTCATCATGTTAATAGTTTCAATTATAGTATAAGCCTCTCTTTCATCTATGTCTTCCCTTCCTACTATTCATCATTTTCCAAAGTTCGATTATTTTCTTCAGGATGGCAACTTGCTACTGCAATATTAAATTTATCAGAAGAGGCAGATCTAAGAAGGCACCTCATCTATCAATCTGTCTTCTGATTAGATTACAACTAAAATAATCCTATTTATAAGCATCCGCAGAAGAGGAGATTCCACAACAAGCCTTTATAACAATTTAACTACTCAAACTTCTTTGCTTCTTCCTTTGATTTTCTTCAAATGCTGCATATCCAAAGGAAAGCCAGATATATCTTGTTCTCTATTTAACTTTTTTAATAAAAGATTTTATTTTTAGCATGGTTTTAGACTTACATAAAAATTGAACAGATACTGCAGAGTTTCTCATATACCTTCTGAAGCCGGTTTTTCTTATATATTAACATCTTACATTAATATGGGACTCTTGTTACAATTAATGAGCCAGTTTTGTTTCATTATAGTTAAATTAAAGGCTATGTTTTACTCAAATTTCTTTAGACTTTTACCTAATGCCCCTTTTTCTGCTGTAGGATTTCAACCAGGATCACGCATTACATCTTCTTAGGCTCCTCTTTACTGTGACAGTTTCTCAGACTTGTCTTGTTTTTGATGACCTTGATAAATTTTAGAAGTACTGGTTGTGAACATTGCGGGAGCTCCTTTATTGAAATTTGTCCAATGGATGTCTCATGATTAGACTGAGCTGTTTGAGGAAGGAGAATCACAGAGCTACCTTTTGAAGGATAATTTCACTGAATAGAGAATTTTAGGTTGATGGATTTTTTTTTTTCTTTCAACACTAAATATTTCTCTTCACTGTATTCTTGATCACACACTTTTTGAAGAGAAGTCTGATGTAATTTTTTTTCTTTCATTGTCTGTTGGTAAGATGTTTTGTCTGCTGGCCTGTTTTAAGATTTTTTACTTGTCTTTCATTTTCTGCACTTTGAATATGCTATACCAAAATGAAGATATTTTTGGTATTTATCCTACTTAGTATTGTACGAGTTTCCTAGATCTGTGGTTTGGTATCTGTCATTAATTTCGAAAAATTTTCATTTTTTAGTCTGCATTTCTCTTTTCATATTGTTGTACTTAGAAGATATATCTATTGATATATCTTCAAGATCACTGATTCTTCTTTGGTGATTTGTTTGGTCTACTGATGAGTTTATAGGCATCCTTCATTTGTGTTACAGTATTTTGGGGTTTTTAAATTTTCTTTCATTTCTTTTTGATTCTTTCTTAGAGTTTCTATCTCTCTGCTTACATTATTAATTCTTTCATGTTGTGTACCTTTTGTCTTCTAAAGTCCTTTTCTTATTAATCATAGTTATTTAAGTTTTTTTTATCTGATGATTCCAAAATCTGTGTTATATCTGAGCCTGCTTCTAATGCTTTCTTTCTTTTTAGACTGTGTTTTCTTTTGCCTACTAGCATGTCTTGTAATCTTTTGTTTAAGTCAGGTAACAGACACTTAGGTAAATAGAACTTTAGTATGAGAATTTATGTTAATTGGGGTAGGACCTCAGCTGTGTTTAACCGTTAGCAATAGTTTCAGGTGTCTGTGGCTTCCATTTTCTATAGTATCGTTGGTGGTGTTTCCTTCTTCAGTTGCCTTTGGGTTTGCCTACAAATCCCTTCTAAAATACAGTCTGTGTCTTGCAGTTCTGTTAGTTGCGATTCACAGTTATTATATTCGAGCCCTGGTGACATGGTGGTGAAGCATGGGACAGAGAAAGCGCTCTACAATCTTATGATTAAGTCCCGGTCTTTTAGTCAGCCCAATATTCTGGGCAATGATATCACAAGTATTTCTTAGCCTTTTGTTTTCTTCTTCTGGGTGAGCAAGGGAGGCTAATTTACCTTCCCATGAGTAAACTAGACTCTGGCAAAGTAGTATCCTTTGGAGAACAGACCTTTGTTATAAAGAATGCTCTAGGCATAGTTCAAATTTGTTGCTTTATTGTTCCCCAGCAGAACATAAGTGGATTTTTCTGATTTTCTCAGTTCTTTATCTTGAAAACCCGATAAGGTTCTTAGAGATAAAACTCATGAAAATGTGGAGACTTCTTTAAGAATGGACCACCAAGAGTTTCTCATTATCAAGCTTATTCACACTCAGTCTTAAGCAATTCACCCAAAATTATTATTTTAGTGTTTGTATTAGTCATAGTTCTCCAGAAATATAGAATGAATAGGAGATACATTAGATAGATACATAGATAGAGAGATGGATAGATAGATAGATAGATAGATAGATAGACAGACAGACAGACAGACAGACAGGAGTAAATTTATTAAGAGAATTGGCTCACATAATTACAGAGGCTGAGAAGTGCCATGACAGGCTGTCTGCAAGCTGGAGACCCTGGGATGCTGGTGGCATGGCTCAGTCCAACCATAAAAGTCTCAGAGCTAGGAAAGACAATGGTGTAATTCTCAGTTTGAGGCTGAAGGCCTGAGAACCCAGGGAGTGGAAGTAGTGGTGGTGTAAGTCCTGGAGTCCCAGTGCCAGAGAGTCTGGGGTCCCCATGTCCAGGGGCAAGAGGAGAAATGTGTGTTTCAGTTCCAGAAAAGAGAGAGACCAATTCACCTTTCCTTTGTTTTTGTTCTGTGCAAGCCCCCAGATGATTGGACGGTGCCTGCCCATATTGAGGGCAGATCCTCTCCACTTCGACATTAAGACTCACATTCCAATCTCCTCTGGAAATACCCTCAAAAATAGATCCAAAATTAATGCTTTATCAATTCTCTATGTCTTTCTTCATCCAGACAAGTTGACACCTACAGTTAACCATCACAGTGTTCCTACAAGTTTATGGTGCCAGTAGCTTCTGCTGTAGGTAAGCTTATTTCAGCTGTGATTTTTGTCTGTATCTATCTGTCCAGATTTCAGGGCAGCAGTTTGTCCTATGACCTCAGTTCTCTGATGATTCTAAAAATAGTCACTAATTTTTTGTTCATTTAGTTTTTTCTTGTTGTAAGAACTAGACTGACAGCTTCTAAGCTTTTAACATGGTGAAGCTAAAAAGAGGAGTTGACTGTTAATTTTAATTTAAAAAATTCTAACCACCTAAAAAGTCTCTCAAACTAGTCATCTTTAGGAATCATTTTTTAACTTCATTACCTTTCTGTCATTCAATTTTTTGTCATCTTGTTTTCTAGTTATAGATAGAAACTCAAGAATATAAAAGTTAAATGTTCTTTCTTCTCTATATATTTACTTTGATGTTTTTATTTTTACAGTTGAACAATAAGGGTGCATAAGTTAAAAGCTGGTAATTCTATAGAAATTATATGTGATCTTTTCTTGCATTAGTCTACATTTCTGTGTACTAAGCTTATGAAGAAACTAAAAATATTTCAGCTCAAGTAAAAAATACTTTCGGTGGAAAATTCCTATTAGCAGAATTTTAAGATTTCATAATTATTTTATAACCTCCTACATAAAGAATTTACTTCTGAGAGTTGACCAGCCACTGGGTTAACTTTCTGAAAATAAATATCATTTGATGTTGATTCCTTTATTCCTATCTGTAGAATCTTCTGTTATTCTACTCCCCTCTTCTGAAATTAAATAAATATAACATATAGTATGTTATATGTTAATGTTAATATATTAGATATATTATGAAATTAAAATGTATTTTTAAAGAATAAGAAAATTAGAATAAAGGTAATATTATTTTCCAAAAAAGAAAATGTTGTTTGAACATTTCTAAAAATTATTATTTATTCTATATAAGATCAGAAACTATAGAATAACACTTTATATTATAAATACGTACATATATAGTTTCCTAATACACTGTCTTCTAAATATTCAGTAGTCCTACTAATGATGGAAAAATAATTATTAGAAGTACTTAAGAGATTGTGAGTTTTTTTATGTTTATTTTTCACCTACTCAATATAAGAATTTAATGCTTTTTCAAAGTACAGTAGCTGCTCAACAGCAAAGTGGTAAAACTTGGGTTAGAAGAATAGGGTAGTTATTTTACTGAATAAGATAAATATGTAGTTATAGATGTTAATATAAATATACATCCCATGAGCAAACAATCACTCATTAAATTTAACACACAGCTGTGTTTTAAATGTGTCCCCTCCAAAATTCATGTGTTGGAAACTTAATCCCTAATGCAACAGTAATGGGAGCTGAGGCCTTTTGAGAAGTTTTAGGTCAAGAGGGCTCAGCCTTCATGAATAGATCAATGCCTCTATAAAGAGGGTTTGCAGAAGTGGCTTCACCTTCTTATGCTCTTCTGCTATGTGAGAACATAGAGTTTCTCTCTCTCTTGCCCTTCTGCCTTCTGCCATGTGAGGACACAACAGATGCTCGTGCCTTTATCTCAGACTTCCCAGCTTTCAGAACTGTGAGAGAGTAAATTTCTGTTTCTTATATATTACCCAGTCTCAGGTATTCTGTTATAGCAGCACAAAACAAAGACATACATTTACCCTCTTGAATGGGGTGAAATGTTATACTGATATCAGTGAAACCATAAGAAAACTATTTTATTTAATGATGTAGATTTATAAAATATATAAGTATATATTCAATCAAAAGTGGAGAAATTTGTCACAAGTTTGATAGTGGCAGCCAATGGTCCAAACTACTGGTTCTTCAAAGGATTATTCCTCCCTGAGTGACTATTTTCACATGCTCCTGACTAGGTTCTATGCAGGAGCTCCTATTGCTGGGTCCTTTACCTAATTCATATAGTCATTGGCCTGTAAATCTCCTCAATTTCATACTCCCTCAGCAGCCCTGAATCACAGCAGACTCAGAGGTCCACTATGCCTGTTTACAGTCCTAGGGATCACCCCCATGCATCCTATCATTTTGCTTTTTAACCTATCTAACCCAAGGAAAAGGCTCAAATGTTCAAACTATTCTCTCTCTGCAGAAAAGCCCCCTTACTCTCCTGAGAGCAAAGATCATCTATGCCTCAAAAATGCAAAAGCCTGTTTACTTTGTATACATTTGGTTTGGCTTTAATGAGAAAGAACCCAGGGGCATAAACATCCCTATTTCAACTCAGGCAGAAGAATTCTCTAGTGCTTTGAATAAAGCAGTGAGAATAAATGTTCAAAAAAAATCTCTCTACTACTAACAGGTTTCCACCATGATTACATTATGTGTGGTTAAACTGGGAACTATGCTGAGGCCTTCTGAGCATAATTTTAGTTAGACAACTATATACCTCATATAATGGAATGCTTGTTTTTTAAGCTACTTAGCAGAAACATTAAATTTAGAGTTTCCCCCACCTGGGCACAAGCGCAGACATGCCTTATAACTGCACACATTAACATTCTTTTTTTAGGAGTTGGCTCAGTTCTATTTTCATGTCTCTGAGTTAAACCTGAGTACCACACTTGAGCTTCTCGGTCAGTTCCACTGCAGAGCAAGCACACAATGTAATTGAGCAATAAATGTGAATATTTGCTTGCTTTAGAGTTTATATATTGTCTAACATTCTAGACAGCATATTTATAAATATATATAAATATTATTCCTCTATATACTTTCTGAAAAATTATGTTCCTAGCTTCTGGATCAGGGGAAAGGATGCTATCCTTAAACAGTGCAGTGTGTTGCTACAAAAAGGAGAAGGAAAAAAAGCAACAGCATATTTTGAAAAGCAAGGAGTGTTTATTACTGGGAGAGAGGGGAAACTAAATGAAAGTCAAGTATGCAAATACTGAAGAATGGCCTCGGTTTTATGAAGAAGGAAGAAGTCGGTAATCTCAGAAAGGGCAGATTTAATGCAGTAGAAGAGGCAAGAAAAGGTTATAGTGGGTATAGGAATGAACATGCAGAGAAGCAGTGGCGACAGTGGATTTAGAATTACACTTCACCTAGACATTTGAGTTTATAAGGCTCTGCTAAATCATGTTGGAAATGTTTAGGTATAGCTTACTTCTCTTTCTTCATGTTTTCATTTATTGATTATTTCCCTTTAAACCATTACTTCCTATGTTTTTAATGCAATCTGCCTCAAATTCTTTTTCACAATAAGCACAACATAACTTATGAAAAAGTAAACAAGTTGAAAAGTATTGTGAGGTATAGTCACTGCCAGGCTTCAGGTAGTTTATTCATAAAATCTCTTGTTCATTCTCTTTTTCTTTGAAACTCAGTTCTTTTATATATTTATTTTGAGAACATCATCAATTAATGAAAATTTTATGATTAGATCTCCATCGAGGATTTCCTCCAGGATGTCTAAATGACTTCTTTCTCTCTCTAGGTCAAACTGAAGACATGGGAAAGATAAAATAGACCTCATTGCACTAAGACCAGAAAATAAGCACACTTTCATCAGCTAGCTTAATGTAGAAATATAAATAAGAGATTTTTATTACAATATTTGAAACAATATACATTACTAAATTACCCTTGGGTGGTGATATATTACTCATTTATTGATAATGTAATCAGTCTAAAAGTTTGAATCATCACCAGTAGGTAATTTATTTCCTCTAAACAGTTTGTTGATGTGTGTTAAATTTCAGAGTTCAAACATATTATTATTCAAATTAATTTACAAGCATTATTTTTCAAATTGCTCTACCTAGCATTAGAGAGAGAATGAAAATTAACAGAGTAAGTCTCTAATTCCTATTAAATTTTATTTAAATAAGTTATGTATAAAATGGACTTAAATATGTTATTTATTAAGCCAAAGTTGCCTATTTAGTGCCTAAAATGTATTTATCAGAACTAGAAATAAGAACTGGATGAACAGGAGAACTAAATGTCATCAGAATAAGTTCCATTAAAGTAGATTACAGATTTTTAGTTCTGCCCATGGACTGAAGAATCAACCTCTGTTTCATGAAATTTGCATGATTTCAAATTAAAATTCAATCATTAGAGCAACTAAATTCTAATTTTCTTTGGAGGCTGATTCTAAAGACTATCCAAAAAGTTCTCAAGCACAATTTCTGCATTTTTAAGTATATGGTTTATCTATGGTATATTTTGTGCATTTTAGATCTTATGAAGGATTCATTTATGATAATCACTCCATTTGCATGAGCATTAAGATAATTAATTTATCTAAATGTTTGAGTCAAGGAAATTCTACAGTTTCCTCATTATGTCTTCATTCTTTGCCCAGAGTATTATCTTTAGGCATATGTTGTTTGCCAAATGAGGTGTTTGTTTTATAAACACAGAACAAACTGCCCTTGTTGATTTGCTTACTGCCTTATGCTAAATCTGCAAATGACACAGTGGGGAATGCTTTGATAACTACAATACAGAACTAAGACATTTACTTCAAACATAGAATTTAATAGCATGCAAAATAATACATATTTATTCTGGTGTAACTCTTTACTCAGCATCTTATCAGCAAAATAAAGGGCATAGGAATCAAAATTTGCAATTTCAGAGAAAATGAATACACATTGCATTAATTTAATACCAAAAGAAATACAATAAACCAAAAGTTTACTAATTCCTTTTTAAATTAGCAGATCAAAATAAAATATTAGTATTTTATGATTTATAAAGTTCTGGTATGTTTGTTTAGTTGGTTATTATTTTATTTTGTTTTTATTGTCTTTAACCATGTAAGCATGGTTTTGCTACAGTGCTCAGAATTCAAGTTCATCATTGTGTAGGGAGTTTCCTGGCTTTATTTTTCTCCATTAAAAACCCATAGTACTCTCTGTGATTGGACCAAAGGAAATTCTGGTTGTTTTGTTTTGTTATGTTTTGCTTTGGTTTTTATTTTCCATGAATCACTGAAGAATATTAACTTTCCACTCTCTGAGAATTCCATCAAGACCTGAGTTCAAAAATCATGTGTGCACACATACAAGCATATCCATATGAACACACTTTCACAGGTGACTAGGGAGAATTCTGAGGCAAATAATAGATATACTATTTTCATAATAATATAATATTATCATAATATATCTAATCAAATAAATTATCATAATAATATATATTATCATATGTCAAATAATAGATTTACTATTATATTCAATGACATACTACTATTGAGCTAAAAAAAAAATAATAAAAATAAAAATAATTTTAAAAATCAACAGCTTAACAGGCTAAAGTAATTTTTTTTAATTGCACTCTATGCTGAGAAGCCACAGAAGTATCCCTACTGCTTAATGAGTCTTCTGCCAGCAGACAACTGTTTAGGTGGTGTGGTCATTTTGGCATCTGGTCAGGTCCTGTTCTACATAGCTCTTACCTAGAAGAATCCTGACTTTGTTCAGACATTTGTGCCTTCCCCAAACAGGCCATAACTGGTGTTACTGGTATAATAAGAACAAAATATATATTTTAGCAAGTGCTATTGGATTTCAGGAAGAAGAGATTATTTCTAATAGTAAGGATTAAAAAATATAGAGGACATGATATTTGATCTGAATGCTGAAGAAATTGTTGAATTTTGATGGGAGAGCCTGGAGAAAAAGCATTCTTTTTTAAAAATGAATATCGGCCAAGAAATGATTCAAGGAAAGTCTGGACCATCACTAGGAAATAACATAGTCCAGTGAGTCAAGATTGTATACTAAGTCCTAGGAAAACTCATAGAGATAAGATAGCTCTTAATATGTTGGAAAATTTGCAAAGAAATTTGAGTTTTATTTTGTAAGCAATATGATGCAGGTTTTAGAAATATAAACCTACTCCAAGTTAGGAGTAAAAGAAATACCTTGAATTACATCCTAAGGTTGAACTCCATTTTGTAGTCACTAGGGACGTATATATAGAAAATACTCTTCTGAAAGTATTTTAAAATAATTTTCCATCAAATAATTTTATCACATATTTTTCTTAATGTTAAGATATTATATCCTGGGCTGGCCCCGTGGCTCACTCGGGAGAGTGTGGCGCTGTGGTAGCACCGAGGCCACGGGTTTGCATCCTATAAAGGGATGGCCGGTGCGCTTGCTGGCTGAGCATGGTGCAGACCACACCATGCCAAGGGTTGTGATCACCTTACCGGTCAAAATTTAAAAAAAAAAAAAAAGATATTATATCCTTTGCATTGAACTCATATTTATATTCTTCCATAAAATCGAATTTTGAGACTTAAAGATCATTCTTTTGATTATGTGTATTACTTCTTTAGCTCAAGTTGTCTCTAACATAGTCCCACATACAAGGGCACTACAAATATTCATAGAAAAATGGCATTAAAAGATAATATGGATCTTTCCATGAACTTTTGAAGTTCCGCAGTATAAGAAACAAATGACTGTCTCAATAATTTTGAAGAATTGTCTTCAATTTATGGTAACTTGCAAACATTCAGTACTCTAACTAAAAGCACAACTACTAAAGATCTGCTTTAAACACAGTGTTTGATCAATAAATACCTTCTAACAAGCTAAATAAAGACAGACTCAAGAGTTATATTTGCTATCCTTTATTTCTCCTGTAAAGAGACTAGAAATGATTGAAGTAAAAAAGAAAGCTAGATAAACTGATTATGTAAGGCAAACAGATATATAATTTTTAAAAACCTTTTTTTTTTTTTAAATGGAGCATCTGAGAATGGACAATCCTTTGCTTACTTATAGCTCCTTATAAGTGAGTTAGAAAAAATAATAATAATAAGATTAACTGTCCAGAAACCTAACTCTGGCTATGTTAAAATATCTTAAATTTTCTTTTCTGAGAAAGGATTTCCCAAATTAAATCAAATATCAATATTTAAGCTTTTAATATAACTACATGAATTATTCTCCTTTGTTATAAAGAGACATCTTCAATTTCCTTTAATAGAGTCTATTCTCCACTCAGCTCAATGCTTTGCTCTGCACGTCATGCTCATTCACAGTGTTTGAAATCTTCAAGCAACCAATCAGCTATCTATTGTGAAATCTTAACCTTTCCTAAATTCTGTCAATCAGAACTACATCAGGCCCAAGAAAAAGAGTCTGCCATTAAATAAACTTATAGTATGCTCTGCCTAAGGGATTATATCATGTGTGTTATCATAAGCCATTCTTACACTGAAGGACATCAAATATTATTTTGTTAGAAATGGTTTCACTCCTCTTCCATTACATTGCTTAGAATAATATTCCAATATTTTGAAGCATCAGCTTTATTTTGAGCATTGTGATGTGATAATGTTTGCTAGGCCACTTCAAAAGAAAAAAAAGAAAAAGAAAAAAAAAAAACTTTTGCTCTTCGTTTTAGCTTTTGGAAGAAGTTTATTTATATTCAAACTGCAATTTGTTGGCCTAATGCCAAAAATCGATGCCATAACACAGGAGGGACTCTACTTCAAAAGATTAATAGTGTTTTCATTATAAATATTAAATACTTGGTGACAGTTAATAAACAAATATCTTTAGTGATGCTTATTTAGCTGAAAATATATAGCTTTAAAAATGCCTATGAACCGTTATTGTCCAATTCTATCCATAGGCCAGCTACAGTTACCAAACTAAGCATATTTCTCCCAAATTAAAAAAGTGCAGCTCTAATAAACTCATACATGCCAGGCTTTGCATCCATTCCTTCTGCCAAAATTGGCTGGAGCAGTAAAGAATTGTTCGGATAAGAACCTAATAAATTACCTAGTGAGATAATCAGTCTCACAGCACTTGACAGCCAAGTCACTCAGATAGTTGCTCTCTTTACCAAATGGAAATGCAAGAGCAAGACGGTTGTATTCCATGTTAATTTCTATTTTTGTTGAACTTGAAGTATAATTTAGTTTATATTTGTTGAACCTGAAGTATAATTTAGTTTATATGTGTTTCCTCTAGGGAAAACTTACATGTAAGGAAATATTTCTGTAGTGTTTGTAGGTTAATTATTCCAGTAGTTCAGTGATAAACTCTGGAGTACATTCATTAAGGTAATAAAAACTGTGCTGTTTAACTTGATCATTATATAATTAGTAACATTTAAATGCTTATGTCACTTGGTAATTTCAAAATTATTTTTTTTATTGAGAAATGTTTATTTATTTCAAGGAGGAACCATATGAAAAGATGTGTTTGTTGAAATCCTTATCTATTCCAGGTGAAGCTGAGGTATGCTCAGCTTGGGAATGGTTTTGTTTGTTTGTCTGTTTGTTTACTGTAATGTAGTTGACTGTACATATCTGTGGGGTACAGAGTTGAATATCATTACTTGTGTTTGATATGTGATGCTCAAATTGTGATAATTAGTATATTCAACATTATACAATTTAATCTTTCTTTGTGGCTCTTTACCAATTCCTCCTTTACTCCTCTCACCCACCATCTCTAGTAACTTCAGTTCTTTTCTCTCCTTTTGGAAGTTCAAGATATTATTGTGATTGTTGTATCATTCTTTCTTTTTTAAAAAAATTTGTTTATTTTTTCGCTCCTACTTATCAATGAGGATGTGTGGTATTTCTCTTACTGTGTCTGGCTTATTTCACTTAACATGTTTTTCTGTAAGTTCTTCCATGCTGCTGTAAATGGCAGTATTTCATTCTTTTTCGTGGCTGAGTAGTATTCCGTTGTGTGTGTGTGTATATATATATATATATATATATATA
>NW_007726392.1:17305-28827 GCF_000696425.1 Galeopterus variegatus | reverse complement strand
GTCAATGTTCATTATACAGTAACTTAGATCTAAGCCTTGCGGAATACAGTTCCAAATAGGAACAATAACAAATAGGAATGGAGTCCTTGAAATACTATCTCTTTATCCCTAGGATTTTATTGAGAATATTATCATTTATATAGTTTAATTTATATATATATATATATATATATTACATTTTCCTTATCCAGTCATCTGATGATGGACATTTGGGTTAGTTTCAACTCTTGGCTATTATAAATAGAGCTACAATAAACATGGCAATGAAGGTATCCCTTCAACACGATGATTATAGTTCCTTTGGGTACATATCCAACAGTGGAATTGATGGATCATATGGCAGTTCTATCCATAGTTGTCTTTGAACCTCCATACTATTTTCCATAATGGCTTCACTAATTTACAGTCCCACCAACAATGTAGGAGGGTTCCCCTTTCTCTGCATCCTCACCAGCATTTGTTATTCTGTCTTTTTGATAAGAGCTAGTTTAACTGGGGTGAGAGTTTAAATGGGGTGAGAGAGGACACAAAAAGATGGAAATATGTTCCATGCTGTGCTTGGAAAAATAGTATTGTGAAAATGGCCATATTGCCCAAAGTGATCTACAGATTCAATGCAATCCCCATCAAAATACCAGTGACATTCTTCACAGAAATAGAAAAAAACAATCCTAGCATTCATATGGAACAACAAAAGACCCTGAATAACCAAAGCAATCTTGAGCAAAAAATAAATAAAGCTGGAGGCAGAACAGTACCTGACTTCATATTATACTAAAAAGCTATAATGACCCAAACAGCATGGTACTGGTATAAAAATGGACACTCAGACCAATAGAACAGAATAGAAAACCTAGAAATCAATCCACAAACTTACAGCCAATTGATCTTTGAGAAAGGCACCAAGAACATACATTGAGGAAAAGAGTGCCTCTTCAATAAATGGGGCTGGGAAAACTGGACACCCATATGTAGAAAAATGAAACTAGACCTATATCTCTCACCATATAAAAAAATCAACTCAAAATGGATTAAAGACTTAAATATGAGTCCTGAAACTATAAAACTCCTGAATTAAACATAGGGAAAACATTTCAGGAGGCAGGACTGGACAAAGACTTTATGAATATAATTTTCAAGGCACAGGCAACAACAGGAAAAAATAAACAAATGGGATTGTATCAATAATAAGCTTCTGCACAGCAAAAGAAAATGGAGTGAAAAGACAACCAACAGATTGGGGAAAATATTTGCAAATTATGCATCTGACAAATGATTAATATCCAGAATATGTAAGGAACTCAAACAACTTACCAGTAAAAAAAGAAATAATAATAACTTGATTAAAAAATAGGCAAAGGAGTTGAATAGGCATTTCTCAAGGGCAGACATACAAATGGCCAACAAACATATGAAAAAAATGATCAACATCACTTATCATAAGGGAAATGAAAATCAAAGTACACTGAGATATCAAAATCATTATTAAACCATCAGATTAATAATTTTATTGTGAGAAATGCTGTCACATCAAGAAAACAATGTTTTTATTATTGAGGAGCATACTAAGATTAATATTGAGGAGCATCAAGTAAATAAAACCTCTTAGTATAGAATAATTCTTTTCTTGGTCTAGCTGCCTTCAGACTATCTGTGCATATACAGTATATTATAGCATAGTATATTACATTATAGAATATACATTAGTCCATTTCTGGTCCTTATAACAGAATACCTGAAACTGGGTAATATATAAAGGAAACGTAAGTTATTTCTTACAGTTTTGTAAGCTGGGAAGTTCAAGGTCCAGGGAACACATCCCGTGACGGCCTTCTTCTGGGTGGGAACTCTCTACAGGGTCCTGTGCTGACCAGGGTGTCATGTGGCAAGAATGGGTTAACCTCATAAAACCTTCAGAACCATGCCCATCAAACCATCAACCCATTACTCCATGAATTGATCAATCCTTCATGAGGGCACAGTCCTCAGGATCCAATCACCTCTTAAAGGCCCCACCTTCCACCAGCATATTAGGGGTTACGTTACAGAATGAGCTTGTGGGGACATTCAAACCACAGCAGTATAGTATAGCATAGAAGAGTAAAGTAGAGCATAGCCTACTAAAAATAACATTCAAGTTTATTTCAGAATGTATTGTACAAGCACCAAATCTGGATTATCATAGTTCTGCAATGTTGGGCAGATCACTTAACTGTACTAAGTTCTCTCATCTGCACAATGAGAATTCAAAATAGTTCCTACATCACAGGTGTTTATATGTAAATAGAATAATGTATGTGACATGTTTAATACAATACCTGGTATAATACACATAAAATTAATTGTGCTTTTTATCACTTTTTAATCTTCATGTAATTGATTAGATTCAGGTCATATATCATAAAAAGAGAATCTTTGCTATATATTTGAGATATTTTCCCAGTTTGTTTTTCTTCTTTCAGCTTTTTATTTTTTTGTCTTTTTCTTTTGTATTTTTTCCGTGTCCGGCAACGGATCGCAACCCTCAGTGTTGCCCCCGTACCGGGCCGGGGACCGGCAATGGGATCGCAACCCTCGGTGTTGCTCCCGCGCCTCGCCACGCCAGTGAGCGGGAACCGGGCTGTATGTGGGATCCGAACCCTCCGGTGGGAGCGCCGCCGCGCTTCCCAAGCGGTGCACTATCCAGTGCGCCACCGGGCCGGCCCCTTCTTTCAGCTTTTTATTTTTTTGTCTTTTTCTTTTGTATTTTTTCCGTGTCCGGCAACGGATCGCAACCCTCAGTGTTGCCCCCGTACCGGGCCGGGGACCGGCAATGGGATCGCAACCCTCGGTGTTGCTCCCGCGCCTCGCCACGCCAGTGAGCGGGAACCGGGCTGTATGTGGGATCCGAACCCTCCGGTGGGAGCGCCGCCGCGCTTCCCAAGCGGTGCACTATCCAGTGCGCCACCGGGCCGGCCCCTTCTTTCAGCTTTTATTAGGATATTTATTGCTATATAGGTGGTTTTAGTTTACATATATTCAATTCTGCCCGTTTTCCTATGTGGCCTCTGGGTTTGTGTCACAATTAGAAAAGTTTTACTTATCCAATTTTGTGAAAATATTCTATATTTTCCTTCTGTTTTTAATTTTAAACCTTCGATATTTAATCCATCTAAGATTTATTAATGATATAAGACAAGTACAGAATTAATTTTTCCAAATGTTGAGTCAGTTGTTCTAAGCCAATGAAAGATTAATATTTGTACACTTCCCCATAGTTTTGAATTACCTTCTTTATAATATAACAAATTTTTATAAGTAATATATTCTTTTTCTGAACTTTCTATTCCTCTTTGTAGATACCTCCTCCTCCAAGCTATCAAAAATACTTACCAATTCTGCTTCTAAAATACAGCTGTAATTCTTCTCTATATTTACTAGTACAAAGAAGGTACTCTCCTCTCTTAAAATGGCTAAAATAATAGCTTTCTCAATAGTGTTCCTCATTCTGCTCTTACCCCCATCCCCAGCCCCATGTCTATTTTCCACAATGCATACCACATTTTTTTTTTACAAAGTCATATTGTCTGTTGAAATTTTCAGTGGTGTACCACTGCAATTGCAAGAAAATCCAAACTCTTTAAACTCTTTAATATGACTTACACAACTGTAAATTCTAACCAAAGACTTCTTTGAACTCATCTGGCAACACTGTTCTCACTCACCAAAACTGGATTTATTATGGCTCTTCAAATAGGCCAACATGTGCTTTTTTTGACTATGGGACAATCTTTTATTAACACCTCACTGGGCTGTCTCCTAGCTATATTTCTGGTTTCATCTCAAATACTCTTTCCTAATTTATTTCTTTAAATCTAAATTAACAATATGCCCCACATGTAAATCCTATTGATAAGAGTTCTCTTTGAACGTTCAAGAACATTTGGTTAATTTTAATAATGTAATTGTTCTTTCTTCCTAGCTTGTTTTATGAATACATTGTCTTCCTACATCTCATTTAGATACTACTTATACTACATTCAAAGTACTAGCTTAAATATGCTACAGCCAACAGATCTTTGACAAAGGCACCAAGAGCATACATTGGGGAAAAGACTGTCTCTTCAATAAATGGTGCTGTGTGCCGGTCTCGTGGCTCACTCTGGAGAGTGCAGTGGTGGTAGCGGTGAGGCTGCGGGTTCAGATCCTATATAGGGGTGGCCGGTGTGCTCACTGGCTGAGCGTGGTGCAGACGACACCATGCTGATGGTTGCAGTCCCCTTACCAGTCACAAAAAAAATAAAATAAAATAAAATAAAAATAAATAATGGTGCTGGGAAAACTGGATATCCATTTGTACCTTTCACTATATACCAAAATCAACTCAAAATGGATTAGAGGCCTAAACATAAGGCCTGAAACTTTAAAACTCCTAGAAGAAAACATAGGGGAAATGCTTGAGGATTTAGGACTAGGCAGTGACTTTGTGAATAATGCCCCAAAAGCACAGGCAACAAAAGAAAAACAAACAAATGTGATTATATCAAACTAAAAACCTTCCGCACAGCAAAGGAAACCATCAATACAGTGAAAAGACATCCTACAGAATAGGGGAAAATATTTGCAAAATATGCATCTGACAAGGAATTAATATCCAGAATATACAAAGGGCTCAGACAACTTTACAGCAAAAAAACCCCAAGTAATCCAATTAAAAAATGGGCAAAGGAGCTGGATAGACACTTCTCAAAGGAAGACATACAGTTATATGAAAAAATGCTCAACATCACTAATCTCAGGGAAATAGAAATCAAAACCACTTTGAGATATCACCTCATCTCAGTTAGACTTGCTATTATAAAAAAGACAGAGAATAACAAATACTGGCGAGGATGTGGAGAGAGGGAACCCTCTGCTCTGTTGGTGAGATGTAAATTAGTACAGATATTATGAAAAACAGTGTGGAGTTTCCTTAAACAACTACAGATAGAACTTCCATATGATCAAACAATCCCTCTACTGGTGATATATCCAGAGGATTGGAAAACATCAGGTCTAAGGGATACCTGCACTCCCTTGTTTACTGCAGTTCTATTTACAATAGCTAGTTAATGGAACCAACCTAAATGCCCATCAATTGATGACTGGATAAGGAAATTGTGGTACATATACACAATGGAATACTACTCAGCCATTAAAAAAAAATGAAATTCTACCATTTGCAACAACATGGATGAGCCTGGAAAACTTATCCTAAGTGAAACAACCCAGGTACAAAAAGAGAAATACCACATATTCTCACTTATAACTGGGAGCTAAATTCATAAATAAACAAATTAACAATGAAGAGAGACAGAGAGAAAAAGAAAGAAACAACAATCAGAGTAATATGTTTAACTTTTAGAAAACTAGAGGTGGGCCGGCCCCATGGCGCACTCGGGAGAGTGCGGGCTGGGAGCGCAGTGATGCTCCCACCGCAGGTTCGGATCCTATATAGGAATGGCTGGTGCACTCACTGGCTGAGCGCGGTGCGGGGGACACCAAGCCAAGGGTTGCAATTCCCTTACTGGTCACAAAAAAGACAAAAAAAAAAAAAGAAAACTAGAGGTGGAAAAGGTGAGGGGAGGGCCCAGGGAGGGGAGCTCATGAGGAACTGGTCAACAGACACAAAGAATGACTGCGTATTGTAATGATGAATAAGCTAACTATACTGATCTAACCACCACACATTCTACAAAATAATTGAAAATCAACATTGTACCCCACAAGTGTGTATAATAAAAAATAAAACAACAACAGCAACAAAAGTACTAGCTTATTTCCTAAGTTATTTCTGCTTCAGTGAGAACAATTTTCTCTGGTAACTTGATCTCTTCTCTCTGGCAGTTAATTTCCCTCAACTGTTAATTCTTTTATTCACAAATTTAGGTTTAGATTAAAAAGTATTATGAGCAGCAATGGGCTCTCTCAATACTGATATAGGTGACATTAAGTTTCAACTGCAGTTGACCATGGAGGTTAACAGAAGGAATCTGACCTGGATGAAGTGAGTGGATAGAAATAGGCACCATGTAAACTTCATGTGCTCAGCTCAATCTTCTCTTGAATAATGTGGGGATACTTAGACTTTTTAACTTACTTTCAATTATGTTGTTTTTCAGACAAGCTAAGCCTAGGCAAACTGCTGTACTTTAAAAATTCTAATGGAGTTCTGAATGTCGTTCACTGTATCACCCAACATGTTGTTGGCATATTAAGGATGTCTATCCACATTTAGCCAGAGCTTTAGTTGCAACTATGGAATAGATTTGTCTGTAGAGTTAAAACATTCTTCTATTTTCTTTTATCTCGGTTATTTTGATAAAGCTAATCATAAATAACTGTGAACAATTAATAAACAATTTGGGTAAATGAAATAGAAATGAACATATGGCCTGGTTTACTCTGATGAAACCATAAATATAGTTCATTTTTCAAATTCTGTGAATGCATGTTTAATGAATATGAATAGATTGTATTGCAATTAGCAAACTATACACCAAACCAGGATTTGTGTGAAAAATGCAGAGCTACTAAAGAAAGAGGTCCATAGATTGAAGGAAAAAAGACTCCACAGATACTGTAAATAGAAAAGAAACACATATATAAAAGGACATGGCAACACAGCATTTAAAAGTGAGGCCATGCCTCCATTTATAATCAGAGTTATGAACTATGGGTGTAAAATTACTACAAGGACTCACATAAACAACTAGAAATGTACCTTAAATTTTACAAAGCCCACGTGTAGCAGACTGAACATTCCTCATAGAACTGAGGTGACAGGAGAGGTATGAACGAGGTGCCATGTGATACAGACAGTGAGAGCCCGAATACAGAAACCTCCCTGCCACTTTGGTCACTATGAATGAGAGGAAGGGTGACTTGAGCCTGGTTTTGATAGTAAAGGAAAGAGCAACACTCCTGTTATTCACTAACTTATTGTATGTGTGTGAGTATGTGATTAGTATTACATATGTACTAGCAATGTTGTTATTATTTGAAATTGAGTAACAATGTTGAATTTTGCCTGAGTTCTGTGCTCCTAGAAAACAGGGAATCTTAAAAGAATCCCTCAACTTTTTTGTGTTCTGCAAAACAAGGTACTGCAAAGAACACCTCTTCTGTATAGGACTTAGACTTAAAGACTCATGGATGCCACCCTTGTTTACCAGGGTTCTCCAGAGAGACAAAGTCAATAGGAGATATGTAGTTAGAGATATAATTAGATACAAATATAGATATAGATATAGATATCAGAACCAATAGGGAATATATACATACACACACACACACACACACACACATATATACATAAAGATATTTATTATAAGGAATTAGCTTATTTCTAACCACATTTCTCCTCACGGCTTCTCCCCTAATTTGTGATTATAGAGGCTGAAATGTCCTCAGGAATTCTGGTGATAAAATTCCAGTCTGACTCCGAAGACATGACAACCAGGAGCACTGATGGTGTAAATCCCAGTCCAAGGACAGGACAAGACCAAGGCTCTGGCTCAAAAAGTCAGACATAAAGAATAAATTCTACTGTCCTCTGCCTTTGTTCTATTCAGTTTCTCAGCAGATTGGATAGTGCCCAACCACTTTAAGGAGAGCAATCTGCTTTAATCAGTCTTCTGATTCAAATGCTTATCTCATCTGGAAACACTCTCACAGATGCACCCAGAAATAACGTTTAACGAAATATCTGAATACCCTATAACCTAGTGAAATTGAGACATTACATTAACCGTTGCACCTATGACGAGGTCAGACATAGACCCTCAAAATTCCTTTTCTTTGCATCATATATAATTAGGTAATTGCTTGCCCACACTGATCAATTGCAACAAAATGATTGCTAACTGAACTTTGGTTAAGCTTCTCTCTTTCCTGCAGGTCTCTGAATTTTGGCCCACCCTCCACCTGAGGGACAGTACACAGCCCTCTTGAAAATAGACTGGCCTCAGGGTAAAATATTCTCTGACCTACTATCCAATCATGCCAATCATGCCATCCTTCCTTTCATCCCACTTCCCCAAACCTGTTTTTTCCTAGTATTGTTCACTCATCTCTATAAAAGAAAACCCTCTGGTGCCTAATTCCCAAGATTCTTGACGATCTTATGATTGGAGCATCTTTCCTACTGTTATAGTCCCTTTCTCCTCTTGCAATAATCCTTTCAAATAAAGGTATCTCCTCACCAAGTCTGGATTTGTTTGTTATTTGACATGAGGAATTCCTGAAATATTTCTAGTAAATATGACTATTAGCAATATTACTGATGGTATTACTTTTTAAATATGCAATTTATAATCCTTTTTAACTCTGACATGACTGTCAAGTAGATTGGTACCTCATTCAAAATATTTCTTTGTTTCTTCAAATTGTGAAAAATAAATACCCATGAATTTTTGTTTAATGATTCTTACCCATACACAGTGACCTCATTACACCCCATTACATGGGAGACTTTAATGCTTTGAAATTTAAAAATCAGTAAAAGCATTTGGCATATATTGGGCATCAATTAGCTTTTATGAAATTTTCCTCCTGATAAATCTAGGTGTTTTGAGAGTTAAGGTTAGAATCCCTAGCTATAGGTTCATTAAGCAAACAAGCTCTCATTTTTTAAGATTATATTTTATTATATTTCTAAATTTATTTTTTAAATTGACAGATAACATATTTGTAAGCTTTTATCATGTACAGCAAAGTGACTATCATTAATGATGACATATTATATTCTTGAAAAAACAATTAGTCATTTAAGAAAAACAGAAGATAATTATGTCTCATCAATGTAACATTTTGATTAGCTGTGACTTTGACTTTTTCCTGTTCTTTATTTATATCCATATGATAACTGCTTGCTTTGTTAATAAAAAAATCCATAGCATTACTCTTTAAAAACCATGCCTGAAAGAATATTTATAAGCTAGAGAAAAGTTTACAATACATTAAATACATTAACATCATATAAAATAGAAAAAAATGATTACAGTAATTAGGTAAATAAGTATGTTCAGTGTGATTCCAGTTGTGTGCAATTTGTATATATAGATATATATGGAAAAGGAAATCAACAATTATTATCTCTATGAAGTGGGATTTTGGATACTGTTTGTGTATTCTTTGTACTTTTCCATGTGTCCCTAATTTTCTTCAATTAATATGTTCTTAATCTGTAAAAACGCAAAAGAAATGTTCTTAGCATTCATTAAAAAACTCTAAAATTTCTTTTTATAACAATGATTTTATTTAGTCATGTTTACTTCGTTTCATGTAATTTTGATGCAATTTATTTCACAGCAACTTTGGGAAATCAACCATGGCATGTTTAAAAACTCTAATAATCTCTTCTTGTATAGGAGAGGGGTAGTAAAATTTTAATAGTGGATTGTTTCAAGACTTAAATGAGGTGGGACATATCATTGGGGCAGTCATTAAAAGATTTCCATAGAATTTGAGAAGCCTCATTCTTGACCAAATGGAAAAATTATACAGGTAGTCTTGTGGGATATTCTACTCAGTCATTTGTGTATGAGTGTGTGTGTGTGTGTGTGTGTGTGTGTAATTGATCATATTATATATTGTATGTGTATATGTATTTGATATGTACATATATACATATCTATTACATACAAGACAAAATGATGCTTTCTGTGGAAGTATAAAAAATTACAAAAGCACAGATGATACCTTCAAAAGATGTATAAACATACTTTTCCAGTCTCAGTAAAGAAAATATTTTACATTTTCTCTGGTATGCAGGGGTGGGCCAATAAGACTTCTATGTAAATACCAGATGAGCTTCCTATAAGCAAAACAAAACCAAAAATACATGGAAATCCACAGGGTTAAGATCTGAGGCAAAGTCTCTTAAATAAATGTTAGGACTGGCGCAAGACCACCACAACTCTCTTAGATAATACCTGTGGATGAAAGGTAAGAAAACTCACCTGAGATAAGAAATATAATCTCTTCTAATGAATAAAAAGAGAACACGGTATACTTTCTATTGCATGTTGTTTAGTGACACTCAAATATCCCCTAAGCAGCAGCAGATAAGATAAGAGTTGCTTGACACGGGAAGCTGTAAGATAGTAAGAGCAGTAAGTAGTCCTCCAAGTCAAAGAGTGCCTCAGTCACCTCTGTGAAAGCAGTCTCAGCAATGACATAAGGATTGGCAGTGGCATGAGGAACAATGAAAGGAGACAAGAAAGGGACAATAAGAGGGGACTACATGCAGCAGCAATGGCAAACGCGAACTATGAGGCAGAACTTGTAACAGCTGGCAATGACCTAGAGGCAAATGTACGTAAAGGAATAACAAGGACAGTGTGAACTATGAAGTAGAACTTGTAACAGCTGGCAATGACCTAGAGGCAAATGTACGTAAAGGAATAACAAGGACAGCAGTCCATTTTAACTGCTGTCAAAGCAAAATGTGGATTTATAATTAAAAAAAATTTTTACAGAGACAAAAATATAAAGTTTGGATTTGAAATCTCATCAATTTCAAATTATTTTTACTACTGAAATTAATATTGATCGCACCCAGGGATTCAAATCAAAGATTACTGATGGGATAGGGAATAGGACAGGAGATGGGCAGGTGGTCTCAGGAAATGTACTAAGATTCAAACTGAACCAATATTAAATGTGTTTAATTCAATACTTTTTTTTGCAGCATTTCTCAGTAAAGATTTTAACATGCTATAGCTTTTTCTTCAGCAGTATGAGAAAGGATCGAAGAAAAAAACAGGTTGATTTCTCTTTTTCCTTAAAAGTAAAAAGTTGAGCTTTGAATTAGAAAGCAATAAGGTTACTTTGCACCAGGTATTTTACAGAGACAAAAATATAAAGTTTGGATTTGAAATCTCATCAATTTCAAATTATTATTACTACTGAAATTAATATTGATCGCACCCAGGGATTCAAATCAAAGATTACTGATGGGATNGAAGCTTCCTCCAGTGGCAGAGACTAGGACCTAGAGAGAGAATCATGAATTGACTATTTTCAGATACTAGTATGGACTGGATGAAGAGCCTCAGGCTTAAGAATGTCATTAAGGGCAAGGACACACCAAGATTTTGTAGATTGTGAAGCTTCTTTGAATTACAGGGGGATTACTGTGAAAAAAAAAAATTTTTAATTATGAATACAGACTTTGGCACTAAAGTGCATGTTTATTTAGAATATGAAAAACAAATTCCAACAAATGATAAATTTTTAAATAGTTGACAAATACAAAAATAAATAGTCAAAAATAAAATAGCATTGTATTTATTATATCCTGCCTTATCTCCAAAATACAATTTTGCTTTCCATTTTTGGATATATATTCTATGATATGTACATATTCTCCTCATATGAAAATTATGTTTCGATATGATTTTTTTGTAGAGAGAAGAGAAAAAAAATTTAGTCTTTCTCCAGGCTTATTTATTAAAATTTGTTTTTTTGTAAATGGTATTTTAGAAAAGTTTGTCTCATTT
>NW_007726392.1:6214-17281 GCF_000696425.1 Galeopterus variegatus | reverse complement strand
GAAGCTTCCTCCAGTGGCAGAGACTAGGACCTAGAGAGAGAATCATGAATTGACTATTTTCGGATACTAGTATGGACTGGATGAAGAACCTCAGGCTTAAGAGTGTCATTAAGGGCAAGGACACACCAAGATTTTGTAGATTGTGAAGCTTCTTTGAATTACAGGGGGATTACTGTGAAAAAAAAAATAATTATGAATACAGACTTTGGCACTAAAGTGCATGTTTATTTAGAATGTGAAAAACAAATTCCAACAAATGATAAATTTTTAAATAGTTGAAAAATACAAAAATAAATATTCAAAAATAAAATAGCATTGTATTTATTATATCCTGCCTTATCTCCAAAATACAATTTTGGTTTCCATTTTTGGATATATATTCTATGATATGTACATATTCTCCTCATATGAAAATTATGTTTCAATATAATTTTTTTGTAGAGAGAAGAGAAAAAAAATTTAGTCTTTCTCTAGGCTTATTTATTAAAATTTGTTTTTTTGTAAATGGTATTTTAGAAAAGTTTGTCTCATTTTCAAAACTTGTTGAAAATGTATATTTTCAGGATTATTGTCAAATTTGAGAAACTTCTATTAAGGTGTCAGATATTCATGTATTTCAAGATCATTTTGGCAGTGACAAATTCTAAGTAGTCTTTATGTTGATAACATTCATTAACCTGTTTATGATAGATGTCTGTACCGTAGTAGCAATTTGTAAATTTGTAAGATTTATGAATCTGTATGTTAATATTTCTTAAGAAATCTGTAAAAATTTAAATTTTTAATGTGTGCATGTGATTCCTTCCTTATCAACTGCAATATCAAACAGCCTATGAATTGTTCTCAGTTAATTATTATTTATCATGTGATCTAAAAGATTTTGTTACAAATTACTTCTTAGTATCCGTATTAATTCCCTAGGACTGCTGTAATAAATTACCACAAACTTGGTGGCTTCTAACAGAAATTTATTCTATTGTAGTTCTGGAGGCCAGATGTCTAAAAATAAGGTTTTGTTGGGGCCACACTCCCTACAGAGACTTTAGAGAAGAATCCATTCCATGCCTTTTCTAGATTCTGGCGGTTGCCAGCTTCCTTACCTTGTGGTCACATCACTCCAATCTTTAACCTCTGTCCTCACATTGCTTTCTCCTCTGTGTCTGCCTTCTCCTTTGTGTCTTTTGTAAGGACACTTGTCATTGGATTTAGGACCCATCTGATCTTCCAGGATGATTTCCTCATCTCAAAATCCTTAACTTAATAACATCTGCAAAGACCCTTTTCTTTCCAAATAAGATAACATTGACAAATTTTGGGAATCTGGTTGTGAACATAACTTCTGCAGAGGTGCAGTACAGTTCAGTACATCATCAGAATAATATTAATTTTATTTCTCATTTCCTTACATTTCTGAAATTCTATTAATTCTTATGTGTATTTTCTTTTAGTTCTTTTAATAAAAATAAGAACAAAGAATGGATCCCTCTGTGACAGGCATCTTTTGTCACAATAATGTGTATAATAAACTCACTTCCAAATTTATTTTGGCAAAAGCAATCACCATTTACTCTTTCTCAAGAATCTTTGGTTTAACTGGCTGGTTGTGCTGATCTGGGATGGATTCTGCTGATCTCCACTGGTCTTTCTATAATGGGCTTACTCTACTGAGAACCTCAGATACAGGATAGATCTGTATTCATCTGTCTGGAACCTGGGTGCTGGCTGGTCTGAAATGTCCTCTAATGGGAATGACGTGTACTTCTTCCACATGGTGCCTTATCTTTCAACAATATGCACAGGCATGTTCTCACGGCAATGGCAGGGATGAAGTAGATTCTAGAAGCATACAAAGCACCTTAAGGCCTAGGGCTAGAACTGACATCCTGGCGCATTTGCCCATCCTATTGGTCAAAGCAACTCACAAGTCTAGTACAGTTTCAAAGGACTGACTGGTAAACACTCCCCGTCATATTGCAAAACAGAGGGTATGAAATACTGGAGCCTCCATGCCATCCATCTATTACAACTTCCTACGTTCAAACCAGGTATCTGCAGCTTCTAACATTGTTTACTGGAATGGTTACATATGTTGTTCTTATTATAGTTAAAATAGAGTATTCAAGCTTTTTAAGTAAATATTTTGTATCTCATTTGTGAATGAGTTTATCTTCTGATTCTAAAAAAATATATTTTATAATTTTCACAAGGCTATTGTACTCACCTTAAGAAGCTTGAATAGATTTATAATGAGTTTCTTATTACACTTGAATGATAAAGAAAAACCCAACTTGCTCTTTGTTCAAAATATTCCACACAGGAGCCAAGTTCCAAAAGAAAATGTGTAATTTTGTAAAATACTGAAATAGTCAACAATGTGAGGTATTGTGGAAGCAGCCTTTTCTCCCATGAGAAAAAGGATATGAGCTGCATTTTGACAAATTTTGTGATACTTTTACATCACAATGACACAAGATGAGTCAGCACAGTGAGTAGTTGTTGTGTTTCTATACCAATTCTAAATAACTGTACAGATGTTACTGCAAATCACAAAAGTAATTCCTACTTAACCCAATTAACTCTGTTACTTTAAAGCCAACTAACACAAGAGAACATTTGATGAGGGGAAGTTGAGCAGATGGAAACAGGAGTTTATCAATTTCATTTTCTTTTTCAAAAATTTTAAAATATATGACCAGGTGAATAATTTTCTAGAGCTTATCCCAAGGACTTTAAGGGGTGTATGCAAATCTAAGGCCCCACATTTTGAGATTCATTAGCTTCATGGAAAGTGCCTATCATGCTGATTACATGGGTTAGTCTAGTGTCAGGATGGGGAATATTTCTAAATATGCTTGAAGCATAGAACCATCTCTGACCTCACAGTCACAAAGTTGCATCTGGTAGAATGATTAATAATAAAGATGATGATCCCCATGGGTAAAGACCACTCATATAACCCAAGATTCTTTGAGGAGGAAAGAAAAGTTCCACAGTAATAACTGAGACTGAATTTTTTACTATAATGGTACAAGAGGATTCAGAAAAAGAAATCTGTTTTAGAGAAATAAAGAAATGCAGATTTCTTATACCTAGAGTTATGATAAATTATTCAAGTTGTCTTCAGTTATTATTATTAATTATAGTGAATATTTCATTATCAATTAAATTACAGAAATGCTGCACATTGTATTTCCTCTTTGGAGATTTGCAGTCTGCAACAGCATAGTGACTATACGTGCTAAAGTTTATCTATTCTTCCTAAACTTATTTTTTGTAAATAAACCATTAACAACTCACCTAACCAGTATTCTAAATAATGCTGAAATCAGAGTTCTGGAGAAGTCATCAAAAGTCAGAACATGTTTGTAGTCTCTGACTTTTTTGGCCAAAAAGCGTTCCCTTAAACCACACTCAATATCATTACCATACCAGAAAAATGAATTTTTATATATTTGGCAGATTTAAAATTTGCAGTGCAATCTCATAGTTAATTATACATGTTTTTAAGCATTATCTTTAAAAATGAGTGGAGGAAAAAAAATTACCTTAAGTTTATAGCTGTAATTTAATGACTATCAAGTAGTTCATATTATTTTAATTATTTTTCTAATATCTTAAATAATTTAAAATTATTGCATTTAAGTAAATCTAATTAAACCTTTTTTTTTTTTCAGTTTTAGAGAGCACATAAAATGGTCCTCTGAATGACCTATGTTTTCTTTTACTATGAGAAATAATGTATCATCATTTTTTTGAACAGTTGTATGCTGTTATTTATTGAATATATTCCCAATATTAATGTAGGTTCAAATGCTAAAGAAAAATTTGAGAAGAATTTCTCTAATACTTTATAATGTTGCTCTACATTTTAAACTGCCATAGTGATGATTTTCTGAATACAATCTTATTTTGCATAGTTTTTTGATGTAATTTATATTCCATAAAATTTATCCATTGCAAATATATAATTCAGTGATTTTTAAATAATTTATAGAATTGTGAAACCATCATCACAATCCACTTATAAAACTTTATCATCACCTCCACATTTCTCTTTGATCCCATTTGTAGGCAATCCCTAGCAAGGCCCCAGTACCAGCTAAACATTGATTTACTTTCAGTTTTATAAATGTGACAATTTCTGGATGCTTCATATATATCAAATAATAGTTTATATAGCCTTTGTGTCTGGCTCGTTTCACTTAGCATGATGTTCTTGAGATATGCCCATGTTGTAGCATATGTAGTTCATTCATTTTTCACTCATTTTCACAGGAAAAATAGTTACTCATTATATGGATAGATTATATTTTGTTTATCTATTCATCAATTGATGGATATTTGAAATTTTCCCAGTTTTTAGCTATTATGAATAATGCTGCTATGAACATTCACATACAAGTCTTTACGTGGACAAGTGTTTTCATTTATCTTGGGTAGATTCTTAAGAGTGGAATTGTTGGTGAGTCAAGGGAGACCGGCAGTAGCAGCAAGATTCCTGGTTTCCATATCCTGCCTTATCGAGCTTGAATTGGCACGCCAACAGAGCTGGGAGGACTGAAGCAGTTCCAGGCAAGAATACCATCCACTCCAGGCTATTCTCACCTGAAGTTCAATAGTTTTAATGAATAAACACATTTCAGCTTCTCCAATGTTAATGGTGGATTTCCAGAGCATCAAAATAGTTGATTTGATAGTTTTGTTCAACTTTATTGCTGCTTTTTGGGAGATGATTTATTGACCTCCTCATTTCATCATGTTAGAAGTGAATCTCTAAAATATACTTTTTAATTTTCTTTTTTTTTTTTTTTGGCATTGTTTCTAAAATCTTTTTGATGCTTAAGATAATAAAGGGAACTTATTTTGTTTTTCAAGCACATGTGTGTAGTAGACCAAACATTAGGGACAATTACATTTTTTAAATTTAATTTCAAAATCTATGCAAATGATGGACCATAGTTTATAAGATAAATATCTTATTTTAAAATCAGTTGGTTGCATTGTATATTCCACATAGGGGCTTAAGCCTTTACAAAATTCAAACCCCATTATTTTTAATCAGCTTTTAAGTTGTCTACCAGGGCTTTGTTTTGTTTTGTTTTGATCTACGACCTTGTCTCAGTGTTATATGTCATTAAAATGAACCTACTCTGCTGGTTGTATTTAAAGAATACATCATTTCTAATGTAGTCAAGGTGAAAAGCAATGTTAAGATGCCAATGTCATTCTAACACATACTGGCTATAAATTGTGAAATACCAGCGTGGAGACCAAGAAATAATAGGTATTTGAGTCAAGGTCAGTAAGTTATCCCTTAGAAAATATATTAGCAAGGAGTAGATCTCAATGAGCATCAGGTAGAAATCTTAGAATGGTTTCCCAGTGGTAGGGAAAAAAAACAATCCTCAGGGAGATGAAATCTCTTAAGCAGAAATATGTTTGTTGAAACATTAGGTTTAATCTAATTAGTATGTGGAATGAGAGAAGATTTATAGTATGAATTTCAACATAAACTTTAAAAACAAACAAAAAAATCAAACAAATAAAAATGCATTTCCAGGACTTTTATTTCTGAGTAAAAATGTAAAGCACACACTTTTATAACCATGGGTAAAGTACCAGGATAAGATCCAAGCTGAGTCTGATTGACAGTGTATGGGGGGAGGGCAGTGAGTGAGGATGAAGAAGCCCACGTGTAACTATAAGATATAAAGGTTAATCCCTGGCATCATCAGAAATACAATAATAAAAAGAAGTCTATGTCTACATAGACATTATGGTTCTAAACAGAAAAATCCTTTTCAAAAATTAAACAAGATAAACTGTGCTATAAAATAGGAATCCCATAGTAAATAACAAAAATAAGTACCAAGGGAGATGAGGAGAGAAATGAATGCAATCAAGGGAATTAGAAAAGCTTTCATGGTGAAGGTGGGTAAGAATGGCTACAGTTATTATGCTGGTAATGAAAGGTGTGTGCTTTTGATATTTGAGCATGAATTGAATGAATGGCAATGCATGTTTTTATGCTTCTGTTCCAGGCTCAGAAGCTTATTTTATTTAAAATGCCCCTTTCATAAATTCTATCCATTTTTTATGCCTCAATTTAAATATCATCACTGTAAAATTTTAATGTGCTAATCTAAAAAAATCTCTTCAACCATGTTTATTCACCCATCGTATAGATTCTCTTCCTCCACTTCTCCCTGATTCTCTAGCCCTTGAACCTTTCAATATCTTCAAGACCTGTATGTATTGGTAAGTGCTGTCTGTGAAAATTTTGTTGGGGATTAAATAGTGAGGAGAATGGGGCTAATATTCTGTATTAAAAATTCATAAGATTCTTCAGGAATATTTACATAAGAGAAATACTAGATCTGTGTTTATCTTTAAAATATAAAATGAGTTGAATAAAACTTTCTTTTGTTCAGTGACCTGCCCAATGTATCTAAGTAAAATTTGTTAATACTGTTGAATGTCTACTACATACTTGTTGGGAAAATAGAATAATTTAGTCAGGCTCCCTCACCTCAGGTCTGGTTGGGTGTGGTTCAGCACATCCTTTGTAAACAAATTGTGTGGGGGTGGAGTTAGTGTGCATGTGGCCAGTGTATCTTTTTAGTTTTGCTGCCATTCTTGTGTTCTGTAGAGTGTGTGGAGCAGCGGCCCTGACCTGCTGGCCAGCAGAGAGATTGGGTCTAAAATGACAGCATATTGACTTTGCTGGCAGCTGCTCAGTTTTTCTTTGGACTTTGTCAGTATCAGTTGAGTTTCCGAGTTTCTCTTTGGACTCCCTAGCTCTCAGACATGTGTGTTCTGAATAAAGACTACTCTTTCTTCACCTATGGCTCCAAGGAAATTTCTTCCAGATACCTAGCTTGTAGACCTGCGTGTGAAGGGTTTGTGAACCAGTCTGGACAATAGGTCTGTGAGCTGAGACCCAGCCCTCACTCTACAATTGGCTGTGTCAGCAGGATTCCAACATTAGCCCTAGCTCTACAATATGAATCACTATTTTGAGCACGGAATTTAGAGCAATGAAGACATAGTTGTGCCCTCATGGAGCTTCTGCTCTAATTGGGGCAGATACAAACAAATGAATAAACAAGTATAATAAAGTGTAATATAACTTGGTTAGTGAAAAATGATTAGAGAAAATTAAAGAGGGTAATAGGTAATAATATATGAGGGTAATACCCAGACACAGTACAGACAAGAGTGTAATTTAGATGGTGTGGTCAGCTCAGCCTCACTAAAAGGATAATATTTGAATCAAGGTATTAATGATGAAAAACACCAGCAATGTAAAATGGTAGTGAAGGTGAGGATGGGAAATATTCCAGGCAGAGCTTACAGCAGTTGCAAAGGCCCTGATATGGGAATTAAATTAATTTCGTAGAGTCTCAGAAAGAAGATACATACTACTGGAACACAGTATGGGGGTAAAGTAGTAGGAAATAAATTCTGGTCAAAAAAGTATGGTTAGATACCAGATGACTTTAAAAAGTCATTCTCCAACATCATGAAAACAAAGTTTGCATAATTTTTTGCTGATAGAATATCTCCTCATCTCTTGAGCCCTTCTATCACTTTTCCATTCAATTATGGCTTTACTGGCCTCTACATCATGTTATTCACACAGTGTTTTAAGTTATTTAGCAGGTAATTTACTTGAGGCTGAGGACCACATCATTCATTTTTATATCCTTGAAACACCTTATTTGGTAGCTTTATCAGGCACTAGTAATTATTTTTTGACCTGGTAAGTATCCTGGGCTATGTATAATTTAACAAACAAAATTAATCTGAAATGAATTTTTGTTGATCAATAGGCATAATTTATTATTATTTAGCAAATAATTATGCTGTAAATAGTTTTCTTAATGTTATTTGTGATTCTCTGTTTACATTCAAGTATGGTAGAAGTTTTTATAAATGACACTGGTAAAACAGTATCTAAACACATTTTGTTTACTGGAGTAGGGAACTTTATCTCATCAAACCTCATTAGCATACTTACTTCAGACATTAAAGCAATTCTAACAAAGTTAGTAAACCCTAATGGAAACCTTCTGTATCTTGTAACTTCTATAAAGTAAATTAAAGGAAACTCAGGGTAGTCAATACCACAGATGCAATATATCAGATCTGAAGAAGTACTGGGAGACTGGATTATTGAATTCCAAGTACTTGCTTGCATTTCAGGGATGACCTAAATCAATGATGTTGGAAACTTTACAGCTCTTGTGTGGCTCTGGTCTTCAGTTTTCTTGTCCTAGATCCTAGGATATAATGATATAAGAATACTACTACATCCTTGAAAAAACAATAAATTATTATTTGGAATGTTCTACTGCAAGGTAAATCAAGCTATTAGAATATCATATGAGAGAGATTAAGTTAAATACAATCAATAAATGTGAAAAATTTAAGAGAAAAATAATGTTTGTTTTTCCCCCTGCCTGTAAACATGATTGACAAATACAAAACTCCCTAAGTGTGGATTTCAACTACTTGGGATGGTGTAGCATTTTATTTCCTGCAGGTTCATAAAACTTTGCTCTTTGGGTCAATGTGAATAATACAAAATAAATAAATCACCTTTAGTAAAATAAGTTCTTTAAGTGACCGTTTTTCTTTCTTATGTTAACACAAAATGGTTTCTGCATGAGAGCATATAATTTCTGCAAAGAATACAAAAGGAAATGAAGCCCAATCTTAATCTTGTTGGTGTCCTCTCTTTGTCAGAGTATCTTAATGCTAGATCACCATCAGTCACTAGTGAACATTAAAACTTTTTGTGAGAATTTAAAAAAATATAAAAATAGTAATTGTTAATGGCGAGTATACATTTTGATGTTTCCTTTGTAGTAAAAAAAAAAAAGTAAATAACATTCCTTTCTAAATTATAAAAATCTGCCACAATGTCAAGTCCTCTAAGAAAAGTCTGTATTTGTAAATATTTACTTCTCTTAACATCAAGCTGTTCCTGCCTGTTCACCAGTTTACATATTTTTTGTTAACTTGAATATATAAGCTTAGTTATACAATAATAGGATTATAAAGACTTTATATTCATCAAATGTCTATTGGCTTTTTGTGTGTTTTATTTTTTTTTTAACCCCTGTTAGAAGGTGGTGAGAGCTGTATATCCTCTCCTTGACTAATAAACTAATGTCCCCGCCCTCAAACTTCCCTATGCAGTTTCAAAGAGTTTAGGACCTTTGATTTTGTTCATTCCCCTGTCTGATGTACATAGAAAAACACTTTTCAACCATGTTCCTAAAGCTCTTAAGAAAAGGTATTTTGTAACATCACTTAGTAATGCATTCCAAATGGTTCAAAACCTTTCTTAATCAGTCCCATATCTCAAAAGAGATCAGACCTCATGAGTCAATGCAGACAAAAAAACAATTGCCCTTTTTTTTCACTGATTAAATTGAACAGATACAATGATGGGAAAGTAACTGACATTAAAAATCCTCAAATGCAGATTTTCTTTGTGCCACTTTCAGGTGAATGAAACTTTTCCTCTGAACTATTGAGAACCTGATAAACATGGAAATTAAATGGTGAATGTTTCATTTCTTAATTGAATTTTATATTTTGGTGATCTATAAATCAAACATCTGTTTTCAAACTTTCCTTTAGTACATTCAGGGAGATCTGGAGGCAATTCCTGAGACTCCAAATCATAAGGAACTGAAGGTTAAAAGCAATGACTTTCTCAATCGACGTGACCATCTTCTCACTGTCAGTATTCCCAACATCTCATCTAACCAGCTTTCTCCATGTTTTGTCTTTGTTCTTTGGTTCTACCTGAATGTGAATGGAAAGGAACTATAACTCACCATGCATTTAACATTTGTTTTACCCTTAGAGGCCTTTTTGACAACAGAAATTCAACAAATAATAAGTTGTTTACACCCCAGCTTACTCATCATCATTTATTAGATTTTTACTCTATGTGAATTATAGTAGTTTCTCTAGTCTTTTCCAAATTCTTAAATTTTTAATTGTTGATTCCAAAAGTCATAAATTACTCTGTAGACCTCCAATGTTGTCCTAGAAAGACTCAGGTATTTGTACTATTATAGGCAAATATAGAAGTGAGTGAGAGGAAACATGATGTTACATAAGGAGTGAATGAATATATGTTATTACCATATACTCTTGGGAACATATGTAATATCATTGTCTTTATTTAAGATAAAATGAAGTATTCTAGGATATTTATTGAACTTGCTTATCTCATTTCACCCATATTCCATATGATCTTAGTTAAATCATATTTTTAAACACAGTTTAAAATATTTGTGTAATTGTAATAAAAGTTTAATTCTTATGCTAAAGGCCTTTCTAAGAATGAACCAAGGTAATGACATGTAGACAATGTGACACACAGAGTCTGGTAATTCATTTAGATATGTCCAAGAGTACATACGGAAATTTGAGAGTATACATATCACTTGGTCATATATTTATACATAACATACATTTTAATTTTTAACTTGTGTGCTTCTAGCCCCCAAATTTTGTTGAAGAGCTCATTCAATGACTACTTGAGGTTTCTTTAGAGATTCTAATCACCTTTGCCTGTAAGAAAAAAAAGGGGTGGGGGATGATGTATATGGATGAGGAACAAAACATATTCTTAAACTATAAAGTGCTGGAATTTCAATTAAAGATGACTGATTAGTCACACATATTTAACCTCTTTGCCTCTTAAAGACCACTAAGATGATGACCAAAGGAACAAGATGAAATTTAAATCCACAAAGAAAAGGATAGGATGGAGACTACAGCCTATGAAAGATATATAGGCATTTTTCCTTTTTCTAGGTCTAAAAACTGATTGAAATATATCTAGTTTCTGGAACATCAACATTTATGAAAAGATTATATGAAATGTTGAAAAAATAAAAATAATTAAGTATAGAGTCTTGTTTGGAAGAAAACACAAAGAATTCCCTGGACAGTAAGTACAGAACCCAAAACTAAGAATGCTAGCTAGGGATATTGAAGAAAGTTAGGCATTTAGAAAACTGTATCTACCATCACAAAGTC
>NW_007726392.1:3481-5114 GCF_000696425.1 Galeopterus variegatus | reverse complement strand
TCTTGTTTGGAAGAAAACACAAAGAATTCCCTGGACAGTAAGTACAGAACCCAAAACTAAGAATGCTAGCTAGGGATATTGAAGAAAGTTAGGCATTTAGAAAACTGTATCTACCATCACAAAGTCGACATCTACTCAATATTAAGAGTTTTCTGATGATATCAATAGTGATATTAATATGTTTTTCAAAAACTATATAATGAATTGTGGCAATAATTGGAAGATGTGCATTATTCAACAAGCCAATATTTTCTAAAATAATACATGGGTAAAGAATCCATTAAAAGTGCAAGATAGACCAATGAATTTTAAGTAAGGGTAACAAATGTTTCTTGATATGGTTTCTGTTTCCACATTGTAACTAAACATTAAAAAACTACACATACTGAGTTTAGGTTTAGTATAAAAGAATACCTGCAATTTTCTGAAAATTGTATATCTGTGTGAAGCTGAATTTATTTTATATACTTTAAGCAAAACATTTCCAACAGAATAAATCTTAAAGTAGATATGACAATATATTNATATACTTTAAGCAAAACATTTCCAACAGAATAAATCTTAAAGTAGATATGACAATATATTAAACCAGTCATTAAAAAAGGCTCGCAAAAATATAAAACAATGCTCCTTTTTCATTCAATACATGTGGGTTTGGAAAAGATAATTATGTTTTATAAAAAGGTATTTATGTTAAAATAAATGAATACTAGGTTATCATTGTCATTTTAAAACAAAGTAATAGGTAAATATGTTAAATATTCTTCACTTTTAATTTTAATATGATAACTATTAACATACACACTCTCAGCTGAACAGAGCTCTGTGAGGCCCTCGATAATTTACTAGTGTGAGAGTCTTCAGACCAAAACTGCTGAAGTAGAACAACTAAGTAACTTGTCCAATGACACACAGAAACTGAATTTATTCTGAAAACATCAAAATCCGTATTTTGCCTATATTATTAAGCTATTCTCCCTCAACTTTTACTATTATCCAGATTTTTTTGGATTCATACATCCATCAAACAGAAAAGTATGGTGTACGTACATATGTGGGTAACAAAGGCCTTTCAGGTGTTTGAGTGTGTGTGTTGTGTGTGCATGTGTGTGTACGCAGTTCTTGTATGACAATTCATAGGTGTCACAGATATGTGTTAACAAAGGCTAATGGCAATGTCACTTCTCCAGATACCAGCATCTTTTTCTGAGAATCATCAGTATGGGCATTTCTTTGTAATGCCAATTTTTTTTTTCTTAGCTTTACTATTGGTCTTAATTATTTATAAATTAGTACAGAAAGTGAGATGTTTTAATATGTAGCTTAGAAGTTGTATCATATATCCTTGTTTATCCACTCTATTAAATGTAATATTTGAATGTATTTGAATGTAAGCTCCCTGAGGGTACCAATTTTTGCCTATCCCTTTGACTACCTTATCACAAGTATCTAGAAATATCCCGGTATCAATAAGTATTTTATAAATTCTCTGCTAAGGATATCTAGCAGAGAAGTCATAAAAGGAATCACAGATAAGATGGCACTGACCATTCCCAAACTGAATTTTCTCCCTGTCCTTCCCGTTCTCAAAACTGTACTTCTTTACTGAGGGCCATGTCTCTCACAACTCAGC
>NW_007726392.1:1023-1930 GCF_000696425.1 Galeopterus variegatus | reverse complement strand
AAAGAAAGACAAAAATGCAAAAAGACATTTTTATATCATCTATCCAATTATCTAAATCAACATCCACAAAAAATTTTAAAAATTGTGGCATATTAACTCCGTGAACCATAATTAAATCATAAAATAACCACACTATATATCCATAAGAAAAATATTTACAATAGTAGACTAAATATACAAATAGAAATATAAAATACTAGATGCACTGTGATTATACCTGTATAAAATGTCAGCATATAGACAACTATTGGGAACCAGGAGAAGAGAGTGCTAAAATATGGGCTCCATGATCAGATTTTCTGAATTTGAAGCAATTTGACAGCATTTCTTTTTTATACTTTTGAAGTCTCCCCCTTCCCCTTCCTCCTGCCCGCCCCTCCCCCCCAATTATCTAAGCCTCAGTGTCCTCATTTGGAAATTGGGAATAACAGTGTCTCCTTCTGCTTGTGGAGAGGACTGAATGTGATCATCCGAATGGATGGTACATGACTGACACTCAGTAACTGTTAGATATAACTATTAATTTTGATTAGTGAAAGAAAATAGAAGAAAGCAAAAGAAGTTGCTGTTTTTGGATGGTTGATTGTGATTTTTAAAGAGACTAGACACTGTAGTCAATCACTATTAGTTTATTTTCTGCACCTTGGACAAGTTACTTAGTCTTTCTGTGCAAATGACAACAGCACTTACCCAACAGATTTGTTGGAAAAATTGGATGAAATAAAACATAAAATAGTGCTTGGCACATATTAGGACTCAAATCTTTTTGTTAATGTTCGTAATCTTCTACTTATTATTGTTTAAAGTTCATTTTATTCATTTCTTTGAGTTTTTTTAGTGTTTAATCTATATACTGTTATTAAAAACATATATTCAAAATAGAAAAATCTTCAAGGAAGGTAAGATC
>NW_007726392.1:0-774 GCF_000696425.1 Galeopterus variegatus | reverse complement strand
CACTGCCTGACTCGTTTCACTTAATATTATTCTTTCAAGTTCCATACACTTATTTTTGAATAAAAAAATAACAAAATAAGAAATGTCAGGGGTATCTTCAGGTTCATTCATGACCACATAAAGTAAACTAGATCCTTCAGAACCCGGGGAGTATAACTAGTGTACATAAAGAGGAAAACAATGTAAAATATAAATATATTCGTGAATGCACAATATAACTTAAAATTATTTTGATATTATTTTTTAAAACAAAATAAGGTACCATCCTGATGTACCGTGTATCTCGATACATATGCTTAGCCTTCTTGACACAGTAATATGGACTCATTTATCCCCTAAAGAATACAAATAAATGTTACTGTGTCAGAGGATGAGTTCCCATGAATGCCTTTAGGAACTCTAGCTTAGAATCAAATATGTATATTAATTTTATATTATGATTGCTAAAATATTATTGTGGTTACTGTGACAAAAAATTATATATTCTATAGTAACAGAACCTACTTTTCACCTTTATTAGGCAGCAAGAACCAAGATGTAAGTATTATCCAGTGCCAAACAGCATGGACCCCAAAGCCAGAACAGTGTCTTCAGATTTAACTCTGCCACTTACTGGTTGTGTACCCTTACGCAAATATTCTAATCTCTCTTTTCCTTGGTTTTCTCATTGTAAAATGAAATAATTATAATCACCTACATTGGTAATCCAACTCTTAGGACTAAAATTAAGTGAGTTAATATACATGTAGCACTTAGAAACAGTGGCTAGCAAAC
>NW_007726391.1:832143-922238 GCF_000696425.1 Galeopterus variegatus | reverse complement strand
GAATCAAAAAGTTGGTTTTTTGATAAGCACTGTTTTAAAGTGTAGTTGATGTCAGCAACACCAGTCATAAGATATAATGAGGGAAATAAAAGCATTGATTGTAGTAACAAAATAGCTGAAGTCCTGAAGATGAGCTTCACAAAATATTGTCACCGTCAATAAAAAGTAAACTTTAAAATGGTGAAAGACACAAAAGAAGATTTAAATAAATGATAAATCCTGCTATATTCTTGAGTAGAAAAACCCCAAAATATAATGAGGTCAGTTCTCCTGATATTTATCTTATTGACTGGCTGGCAAATTATACATAATATATCTAGAAAAAATAATAAATAGGACTACCTCTGTAAATTATTAAACCATGTTATAAAGCTAAAAATATAAAAACAAAGTGGTACAGTTTATGACTAGATAGAAAAGAATAGAAAATCCAGAAATTCATCTAAATCCATAAGACATTTTTTTTCATTTGATAAAGAGAGCAAAGCACTTCAATTTAAGCAAGAAAATTAAAGTGGGACAATAGTTTAGCCATTTGGAAAAATAAATAAATTTAAATTTCTACCTTGCACACAATAAATTCCAAATGAATCAAAGAATTATAGGTGAAAAAAATCAAATGTTAATTAGGGGAAAATAAACCAAAGGAACAAATCATAGAGTGCTTTTTTGATCTCAGAATGATGAGGGCCATCTAAGCATGGCACAAAATTCCAGAAGACCTGGAATCATATATTGATAAGTCCAACTATACTAATATATAATATTTCTGTTTGGAAAAAATAAATTCAAAAGATAAGTGAAAAAAACTAAGGAAATGTCTGCAACTCATATCACAAAGTATAGATTTCCTTAGTGTGTAAGCATTTCTACCAATTAATAAAAAAAATTCAAAAACATTACCAAGTTTGTAAAGTACATGAAAAGGCAGTTCACAGAAAATAAGATACAAATATTTGGCTCTTAATTATATTAAGCACATGAAAAGACACTGAATGTTACTCATAATAAGGGAAATGCAAAATTAAAATTACAAGAATGTACAGTTTTCCCCTAGGCATATTGGTAGTTTGATAACACAGAGGCACTTTCATACTTCTTGCTAAAAGTATAAATAGGTACAACTTAGTGGAAGGCAATTTAGCACTAGTTAGAAAAATGTTGTAAAAATTGCCCTTATCTATTGCCCTCATCCATATTCCACTATCGAGAATGTATCTTACATAAGTATCCACACATATAAAATGGCCTATGCTTATTATTATTTATTGAGTTACCTTTTAATATTGCAAAAACTTTGGAGGAAACCTGTTTTCATCACTAAGGGAATGTTTAAGAGTATTATGTCACATTTACATAATAAAGCATGCAGTTGTTATAAAGAATTAGGCAGAACTTCATGCATCTTAAGAGTAAAGATCTCTAAGATATATTTTTAATGGAAAAATAAGATGAGAACTGTGTTCTTGGCAAAGTACATGTTATGGGCTGAATTATGTTTCTCCAAAATTCATTTGCTGAAGTCCTAAACCCTAGTACTTCAGAATGTGGCTGTATTTGGAGATAGGGCCTTTCCAGAATGGTTAAGGTAAAAAGAAGTCATATGGGTGAATCCTATTCCTGTATGATTGGTGTCCTTATATGAAGAAGTAATTTGCCCATAGACAATACACACAAATTGATGGGCAACCATGTGAGGACACAGCTTGAAGGTAGTGGTCTGCAAGCCAAGGAGAGAGGCCTCAGAAGAAACCTAAAATGCCAACACCTTGATTTGGACTCCTGAACTCCAGAACTATGAGGAAGTAAATTTCTGTTGTTTAAGCCACCCAGCCTGCAGTATTTTGTTATGGCTGCTCTAACAGACTTAACATACTACCATTTGTGTAAAGATAATACATATATATATGTACATATATATTTGCTTGTATGTGTATAGAAAATATCTTGCAGGATAGATAAACAAGTTGCAGTGGTTTCTGTGGGGGAAACACCTGTATTGTCAATGAAAAGGTAAGAGAGAGATTTCTGGAAAGAGGGATGTCCTTGGGGTCAGAAGAAGGGTTTGAGTAGCAGCCCCCACCCATTTACCTGCATGTTACCTGTAGGAAAGGGATCTAGCCATACAGAGCCTCAGCGAGAGATCTTGGGTTCTCTACCACCACTAAATGACTTCCCAGTATCCACAAATGATCATATAATTAATATTACATGTTTGAGAAATTCTCATCAGCTCAGGAAAGTAACAACCAAGAAATTGTAAATATGTGAACATTTGTTATCTAACCAAAGGATAAGTATTGAGTCATAAAGACTAAAGTTCAGAAGAAGCTGAGGATAAGAACATGTGTGTAGTTTTTTCCTGAGCAAGGAAAAAACTAAGAAGTAATCCTATTGATTATGGGCAGATGGCATAAAGTTAGCAAACAAGAAATAGACGGAAATAGGAATCTCCTATTTTATTTCTGTCTTCCCTGTCAAAGAGAATGATCTTCAGACTGGAAAGAGTGGAAAATATATTGGGTATGGGAAATTGAAACTGAAAGATAAGTGAAGAGATTGTAAGAAAGCACCCAGCTACTCAAAATGAATCCAATTTTCTGGACTCAGATGAATTGTTCTAAGGTACTGAGAGAACTTGCAGCTGAGAGTCCTTGGCTACCATCAGTTATCATTAAGGGGATGTTAGAAAAGAATAATATTATCCTGGCTTTGAAAAGTTTCAGAAGGTGCCTTCTACAAACTATAAATGTGCGATCTTTTTCCTTTTATTCTTTTAATTCTCAGATGTGTTATGTTGTTACGGAACTAAGGCATTACTCTAGAACAAATGGTTAATCAGTTGAGATGTGAGTTTGTGGAAAGGAAATTAGCAATAACTAGGAACCGTATTGGGTTCAAGGGAATAGAATTGGTCTGTTGCTTTTCTTTGTTCTTGCAGATCTCTTTCCCCCATATCTCTGTGATGGTCCTGGTGGTGTTGTGACAGAGTGCTATGGGTCGAATGTGTCCCCCAGAAGTGCTGGTACTTGATCCCCACCCATTGTAAGGGTATTAAGAGGGTGGGAAATCCAGTTATGATATTAGAAAGGTGGGGCCTTTAAAAAGTGATTGGATCATGACGACTACACTCTCATGAATGGATTAATCCAATAGGTGTCTTGAATAATGAGTTATCATGGGTGTTGACTGTGACTTTATAAGGAGAGCATGTGAGAGAGCTCTTGTCATTCCCGCCAGGTGATTGCTCACATCACCACGGGACCCTGCAGAGAGTTCCCACCCAGAAAAAGGCCCTCACCAGATGTGCTGCGTGGATCATGGACTTCCCAGCCTCCAAAACTGTAAGAAATAAATTCTATTACCCGGTTTTAGATGTTCTGTTCTAAGTGACAAAATCCAGACTAATACAAGGAAGTATTTGCTTACATATGTGTTCCTTTAAATGCACTGTGAGCTCCTCAGGGCATGGATGGTTCTCTATTTTAGATTCTGAGCTTTTAACATTGTATTTTTTTTTTAAGGACTAGAAGACTGGAGTTTTAGGAGCAATATCAGCAATAGACAGAATTCAGAGTACATGTGTGGCATGTGACAAAATTTCTAATAGTGGACATGTGGTTACAGTGGACAAAATCTCTACAATGACCATTTGTAGCTTGTTCAATTGCATTACCCAAGGGGCACTGGTTAAATGATATTAAGTAGAAGGCAATATCTACTCACTATATACTCTTATCTTCAGCTTTGGCTTGTTTGAAATTGTAGAAGTCGTAGTTACACTCAGAAAATTTATGAATCATGTAATATTGAGTGAACACTGTGCCAGGGTTGTGTTAGGGACAAAACAGTGGACAGGGGGGACTCAGTCCTTGCTTTGGAGCATTTGTAGCCTGAGAGAAGTAACAGAAAACTACATTTAAGTAAAGTAGAGGAAATACTGACCACTCCAAAATTTCCTCATAGGACAAGTATAGTATCAGTAATCTACTTGAAGGTGTGCTTGTGAGGTTTGCCTTGAAGCTATCTGTGCACAGTAAGGAGACTGATTCTACTGAACTGTATGTTTATGTGCGGACCTTTGGAGTGAGGGATGCTCTGGAAGGTCATGGGAATGTGGGTTGATATGAAGCTTCTTGACAACGAGTGCTATGAAAGAGAAAGCACAGGGAGTGCTGGGGTTATCTAGTGGGGGTATCTAACCTAGTCTACACCCATCAGGCATAGGATCTAATTTAGTGGGATTGATGTCCTATCTAAGCCATGAAGATAAGTAAGAGAAATAGGTGGGGGGGAAAATAAGCATTGCAGATGGAAAGAACAGTATCTGCCAAGTTCTAGAGGCCGGATCACAGCCACTTAGAAGATGTAGAAATGTACTGTGATTAGAACACAGGTCAAGAGTAAGGACTATAACATGATGAGGCCACAGAGAATGGCCATAAAGAGCCTTGTTGTGGCAAAGTTCAGTCTGTACTGTGTCTTTTGAATGATGGAAGCAAAGACAGGTTTTTAATGTTACAGTGTAACATAATCAGTTTCAGTTTTTAATAAGACCTCTTGGGCTGGAGAACAGATTGGAGGAGCTACTCTGAAGGCTTCTTAGATTGGTATGTTCCCCAATAACGTGGAAGTCTGAGCTGGGGTTACACTCCTGCAGTATTAAAAGACTAATCTGGCAGCAATTTAGGGATTGGAGCAAGATGACCTTAAATTTTTACATTAATTTCACTATTCTACAATTGGAAGAATTCCACAACAGTTTAAAATATTGGCACTAATACATCTAAGAAAAAATATAAGTGCTTTCCCAGTCATTTTATGATTCTGTAATTGTATAATCTAGGTTTGTTTAGTCTTTCCTATACTGTAGTCAATTTATAATCCCAACAAACCTTAAACACAAAGTAATATCATGGTCTTTCAAATGTTGAACATAATGATAGACAGATAGAGATAGATATACAGCTCTATACATGTATATAAAGATATATATATATATATATATATATATATATATATATATATGATACTCATATATAGACATATAGATATATATTTTAACTTTGCTTGGACACTGTAAGTTAAATTCAAGATAATTGCTAAAGCAAGTGTTGATCAAAAAAGTAAATAATAAATATGTCAGGTTGTTACCATAATATATAGCACCAGAAAGGTGCTTATTAAAGTAATATTTAAAAATAAAAACTTTCCTACTTCTAGAATTATATAATACAAGTGACTTTCATCGAACTCTCAGTACTTTAACTTGATCATTGCCTTAAAAAACTTAAGGAAAATTAACTATTTTAACTAATAAAGGAAAAGGAAAGTTTCTACAAAAGCCTAGACTAACAATTTATTGTAAGGAATAATAAAACCAAGAAGGTTTTCTTGTGTTATAGACAATTTAATGACACCATTGAGAAAACAATAGCTTAAAAATGAAAAGAAGCAAACTTCTAATCAAAAGACAGAAATTGTACAAAGTGATCTGTATCTTATATGTGATGTTATTCATACATGTTTATAGAAAAAAAATATATTCCAGTCTTGTGTCTTTTCCCAGCTGCTGGAGAAAGGGCGGTTGTACCTATATTGGAACCTGCCTCAGAACATCAACCCACAAGATTCGATTCCAGCCAGGCTCCTAGTGCCTTATGACTTTGCCAAGAAATGGGGGAAAAGATGTGTAAGATGACTCTTTCAGTGCAGCACAGAGAAGGAAAGGCTGTATATTTTCTATGGTCCTGTGTAGCTCAGGTCCAGGATGACTCATTACTCTTACACAAGGATAAGCTTAAAAAATCAGCCCATTTTCCCCCACTTCAGGCTTCAGTGTCCACATCAGCCAAACCAAGCAAAGAGCTCACTTTGAAAGAACCCTACAGTAGTCAGAAAAGCATGACCACAAAAGACCCATTTGTTAAGAGATTATCACCAAGGTGGCTTGTGGTTAGATTCCTTGTGATTTGGGACAAAATAGATTAATAGGAATCATGGTTCTTTTAAACATATTTTTAAATCTGACCATATGAAAATTGGTATTCAATCTTGTACAAAAAAAAGTCTGTACAGAACATATTCAAGTAAACTCATTTATATATAAGCAAGTAGTTAAATATAAATATCACTAGCCATAATTAGCATCATTATCACCAAAAACATTACTGATACATTATATATACAAAGGCCCTGCCTACACCTAGCACACAGAAGATGGTCTCTAAATGCATCCCCACTAAAAAAAGTCAGGGTTCCACAGATCAGTGGGTGACTTCAGGGGTGGGGCATAGAACATCTCAGAAAGTAAAGAGGTGCTTAAAAAAAATACAGGCATATCACATAGTTATAGGAGCCAGGTTAAAAGGGTTCCCACTGGCCAAATCCAGGACAATGTGAGCATCAAAATAAATAAGAACAGTAAAGAATTTTAAACCACTGAAAGAAAGAGCAGTCTTTCTTTCCATTACTACTACTAATTACTAATTATTGGTATTAGTCCATACCAATAATAAATAGATGATACATAGATAGATACGTATATACATATACACACACGAGGGAGGGAAGGTCAAATATTAAACACGGAGTGGTCAAGTTGGAAAAACATGATTTTGCAGCCATCATGGTAAAGATTGGGTCAAGCAAGAATCATCAATAGATAATCAATCCAAGAGGAAATTTAGATAAGGAGTAGGATATTTACATGCTTATAAAGAATCTACCCACGGATTGCTGATTGGTAACTACATAGTGCAGAAATTGGACAACATATGGACCAGGCAACCAAAATTACCATCAGCAGTGAGGGGCAGATAGACATCATGTGTCTCCAGATGTGATAACCTGGAAGGCACAATGTCACTGATACATTATTCCAGCCATGATCATGAGGAAACATCAGACAAAATCAAATGAGAAATGTTCTCTTTAAAAGGAAAAAGATTTCATTCTTCAAAAATGCTAATGTCAAAGAAAAAAAGTGGAAATAGTTTGAGATCAAAGGGAACTAAAGAGACATAATAACTATGCACAAAAACTGATCCTAAAGTGAATTCTATAAGAAGGCAAAAACATACCATTAACATCGTTGGGTCAAGCAGTAGATTGGAATTCAAAAAGAAGATTATACAAAAGCATTCTATAAAATTGGTAACTCTACTATGGCTATGGAACAGAATGTCCCTATTCTTAAGAAACAGGCATTGATTCTTTAAGGTGAAAGGTCTAATGTATGTAACTTACTTTCAAATGAGTCAGAAAATAAAACACAGGTGCACACACACATAATAAAACAATGGGGTAAATCATTAACAATATTTTGGTTAGAAGTTAAATTTGGGTAAAAGGTATAGGGGCATTATTTGTACTGTTGATATCTTTGCATCATTGCACTAATCTTGCTTTTTTCAAATTTTCTTAGTATAAATTATTTCTAAAGAAAAAGTCTTTTTAAAAAGCCCTTTGAGAGTAAAGATGTATAGTACGCAGTTGTGTCATCTTGGAATACAAATTCCAAATGAGGTTGGGGGATCTAACACATGTATATCAAAAAGCAATGTTAAGAATCATAAGATAACAAAATAATTTCAATAAAATATTTAGTTTTTTGTTTTGCCTTTTGGAATGCAGCCTGTTTTTGGTGTTCTAAGGCTTCAAAACAAAACAGAAATGATGGCAGCTTAAATTAGTGTCTTACCATTAAATGGTTTTATGGTTAATTTGGTTGATCCTGATGTTAAAAGTGAATTTAAAAATAAAAATGAGAGAGAGGCCTCACTTCTCAGTGATGGTCTCAAGTGTTCCTAATGTGTGTTTTATTTTTAACAATTTACCTGAGAGCATAAATGTGGAGGAATCCAAAACCATTTTATCACCAGAGCTGACCAAACGTGAAGAGTGGAGGATGGGAACCAGCAGAAATTAACCCTGGCAGTGAGCTGCAAGGATGGACTTCCACACTCAGTCAGCAGCGATACTTCATGTCTGAAGAATTTCATGTTACTGTGGGAACATGAAAGGGTGGTAGTCCACGTGTGCATGACAACAGTAATAAATTCACAGGTTGCAAGAGGACTGCGATGAACACACACACAGGATTGTGTATCATCAGCTACAGCAAAGAGGGACAACTTGAAAGCAACAAGTAACCCTAAAAGAGAAGATCTCATGCTTGAGATTCTCAGGTGTGTAAGGAACAAGATCACAGGGAGGTCTGCAGATTGCCACCTCAACTACGCTTGGGAAAGGCCTGGCTCGGGCATCAGGGCATGCTGCAGTGGCACACTCAGAGGCATAGCTGGACGTGCTGGCAGTGATAGCTTGTTCCTGGAGGTGCCCGCTCACTCTCGGCATGTCCTGAAGTTGCCTGTCTCCTCTTCTGCAGACATTTGGTGCTTCTTGGTGCACCATCGGGTGCCCATGTTCATTGCCCAAGATAAGTCCATGAAGTGTGCATTTATCTGGCCTCAACATCCATTCTCCCCCTCACAGCACCACAATTTCCTTTCGAGCAATTACTTCTTCATGTAGTCAGGGTGGGATGGTAAATCCACTCCAGTGGGGAGGCTGCAGGAGTGCCCCTAACCTCCTCTGGAAGATTCTTCCCTCTCACCACACCATACAATTGGCTGCAAGTTGTACCCTAATCTGGGCTAACCAGATGCTCTTTCTGCAGACTTTGAATCTTAAGTAAATTATGCAGTGCTGTCAGAAAATAAGGAAATAAAAGTAAAGCAGGTTAGGTTTAATCATTCGGCCAGCACTGGCTGTACCAGCCGTTTTATGAGAACATTCCTATTACCCAAGCCCTATACAGCAGTCTTCCTGTCAAGATCCTTCATCAGCAACTTCTGGCTTGAGTTAGTCAGATTTGGTTTTGTCATTTGCAATGAAAGAAACTGTGCTGCAAAGTTATTCACACACACACACACACACACACACACACACACACACACAGATGGGACAGATCTGAATGGCTGCTAGACTTAACCTTCCTAAAAGTCCTTTTTTCCTTAAAAAGCTCTAATTGATAGAACCGGTGAAATACATGGGAAAGAATACAAACATAAATATACACACACACACACACAGATTTTACATATATACATATACATATACATATATATTTACTGCTCTAGACCTTTACCTGGAATGTACAGACTCTGGGGCACAGGGAGACAAAGTAAATTTCCTGAAGTCTCGCAGGCAGGTATAAATGCTGGAGCTGGGCTGAAGGCAGGCCACCTGGTTCCAGAGCCATCCTCTCAATTTCTGATCTATCCATCCACTCAAATCTCACATCTGTCTTTTAAATGTTTGCTAAATTTCTTGTCTATGCATTTAAGACTTAAAATGCTAGTCTACAGCAATGATTAATTCAATATATAATTACAGTGAACTATAATTTTGAGTGAAAAAAATGAATATATCCTTAAAATCTAAAAAGAAAACTCCAATGAAACAATACTGGGAAAAGAGAAGAAATACAGCCAACTTCTCTGCACTGAATATTTTACCACCTGGCTCTGTTTTCTTTCCACCATCACTTGAGTCATCATCCAGCATGACTTCCACATCCCAGACAACTACTGATATTCCAGCCTTTGGGTTCCTTGATGTCTTCATGCCTAATGATAATTTTATTCTGCCCCACCTCAGCTGTGTACTCCCTACCCTAGACATTATCATTCTTATTAACTGTACCACTTTCAGAGTTTCAGTTCTTACATCTCACTCTCTGATCCCAAATTCCCAGCTCACTCTCCCGCTTCTACACTCCTTGCTCCAGCAGGGCTCACATGTATTTTTCTACAAGCCATCTCCCAACTATCCCTCACCTTCTTTCTCCCTCAACTTAAATTCCACACTCCAGGTCTATAATCACCCTCAGATTCCCTTCCGCTCCTGTGCTCCCCTTCTTCCAAAAAGGTGCTAAAGAAAAATGCACAAATATGCTGCCTGGTTTCACTTTAATTCTTGAGCAAAGAGTTCAAGCGAGTCCTTAGGACTTCTCTGCAGTCTACTGCATTCTCTAATCAATGGACTCTCCCATTTGCCGGATGCCCCTTTCTTGATATCTCCTCCTTTTCATACCCTCAGCACTCCATCTTCTCTACTCACCATCTTTTTTTTTTTCACTGAGAAAATATATATGTAATTAGAATAGGTCTAAGTAACACCAGATTTGCCAGTGTTTTGGCATCAGCCTTCCTTCTGATCTCAATAGGTATGCTGAAGTCTCACTGTTATTTATCTAAGTAACCACTATGCAGAGCCCTTCCAATGTACTCAAGGACTGTGTTCCTGCTGTCACTCCTTCTCTGTCCTTCATCAGGAAATGCATCCCCCTACTACCTAATCATCCCACCCTACACCTGCACTCCATCCAATTCAGCTGTTCATATCTCCCTTCCTCCTGAATTATTCTCAAGTGCACAGACGTAATATCTCCAACCTTAAAAAAATCAAAACAAAACAAAATTAGAATTTACATCCCCCATCCAACTATAATTTCTTTTTCTCTGCTTCCATGCTGAGGACCACTCATTGAAGGATTTGTCTGTTTGCTGTGTTCACATCTCTCTTCACATTCTCTCTTCAACCATTCTGTTTCTCTGTTTGCTTCCCCTCCACTCCACTGAAACCATGGCCAAGGTTACCAACAACTGTTGTTTCTCCAAATTTAACAGTCAGTTCTTATGTCTCTCTTAATTTATCCACAGCACTTGACATAGCTGATTGCTCCCTTCTTCTTGCAAAGCTTTCTTCACTTGGCTTCCAGAACACCATATTCTGGTTTTCCTCTTACTTCAATGGCCTCTCCTTCTTGGTCTACTTTTCTAGCTTCTCTTTCTCTTTATAAATACTAAATATTGGGATTCCCAGTGCTCAGTTCTAGACACTTTTCTCTATCCATTGTTTATATGCTGATGACTTCAAAATTATGTACTCAGTCAAGACTTTTCCCCTGAATTCCATATTTATATTTGATGACCACCTCTATTCATATTTCTCACAGACATTTTATGTTGTCAAAAAAATAGGTATTTTGATCCTAACCCTCCCAAAATTGCTTTCTCTTTATTAATTTCTTTCTCAGTAAATGGTACTATAATTCACACAGTTTCAGAGGGTAAAAGCCCAGAAGGTCGACTCTATTTTCCTATCCCCAATCCATTCAATTAATTTAGCACCCCCCCTTTTTTTGTATTTCTGCAATTACCACCATAGTCTAAGCTAGCATCATCTCTTGGCTTAGCTCCTGCAATGACCTCCTAACTGATCTTCCACTCTTGTCCCCATCTGCTACTGACTGTCTGCACAACAGCCAGATGGATCTTTCTAAATACAAATGATATTGAAACATTCTCCAAATCCAATGACATCCCATTAAATGCAGGATAAAGCCCACAGTCTTTATGATGGCCTACCGAGTTCTTTACTGTCCACCCCTTTTTCCTTTCTGTCCTCCTCTCCTCACATTCCTGCCACATGTCATCCATTCTTGACACACTGGTCTTTTTGCTTTCCTGGACTTCTCTATGTTCCCTTTCTATAAGACTCTTTTTCCAGGTTTTACCAATGTCAGCCCTCACTTTAAGACTTCACTAAAATGCTGATTCCTTAGAGAGATTTTCTTTGTCTATCCAATCTAAAAGAAGCACTTTCCCTGTCATTCTCTAACCCCCATCCTACACTATTTTTCTTAATAACAATTGCCCCACCTTAACATTATATCATATGCTTCTGTGTTCATGTCTGTCTCCCACAGTAAATGGTATAATTCATCAGGATAGGAATCTGATAAACTGTTCATTGTGTTTTATCAGCACCCAGAAAATCCTATAAATATTATTGAACAAATGAACTAATGTTTTTTTTGCTCCTAACAATGAAATTTTATCAAGAGAAACTATGATACAATGTTTTGAGTGAAGATAGAATGGGTGTGTGTTATTAAATATTATAATTATTGCCATTACCACCAAAAGCATTTTAATGCCTATTATATTTAATAAATTAACTTTTTAAATAACATAAATGTAGTAGGGTATGAAATAGTCACTCACTTTGTAGTAAGTGGTGGGGATTTTAAAGGTTATAAAAACTGTTCTTTACATTAAGATCTTTCAAAGTAATCGCAATGCTAATATCTCCTAGTAGCTTCTACTGCTCTCCATACATGCTTGGCATTGTGCTTAGAGGTTAGCATCCATTATCACATTTATTCCTTATAACTCTCCTTTAGGAAAGGATTTTTGTCTTCAATTTAAAACCAAAAAAATAGAGGCTCATTAAGAATAACTAACTCGCTAAAAAATCCCCCATCTGGTTAAAGACAGAACCAGTCAAGCCCATGATCTTCAATTCACTAAGTCAGAGAATCTCTTCCGCCTCATACTTTGACTTTTTAACATGAAATGGTTCATAGTTTAGAAGAGACTAGTAGAAATGCAGCATAACTTGAACAATGTTTAAGTGAAAGGTGTAACCTGAAGCTCAGAGCATCAATCTCTGGTCAGTGAGAGGACTCTGTGGAAGACATATGAAAGTTGTATGGTTTGACAAGGAGACTGGGCCAAAAGTAGAGCTATGAATACACGTTTGTGATCATTGATCTACTGTTCACGCAGTAGCAAGATTGAAACTAGAAGGGGAGATGAGACAAAAATGTCTTGACCTTGAAGGCCAAGACTAGGAAATGTGGTGCCTCCCAGGGCCTCAGCTCTGAACTGGTTCACACACCCTTATTCTGCCACCTTCTGTAGCTAACACATGCCACACAGACAAGCCCACAGTGGGTGGCATTGCAGAGTTCATGTCAGACAGGGAGGGAGTCATGAACTGGGAACAAGAATTCAATCTCCCACAGGCAATGCACATTTTAAGGGTTTTGAGATTATAAGGAAAAGTAATTATGAACTTGGATTGAGGTGAGGTGGAAGAAGAGACTAGAATCCAAGAGATCAGGCAGGAAAATACTGTGACAGTAGAGGAGGGGGGTGATAAGACCCTTGGCTAATGCAGCTTCAGTGGTAAGAAGAAAAAAATTAGAAGAGAAAAATACAGTATGGTCCTGAGGAAGAACCAACAGGACTGGGTGTCAGCCTCGATGCAAGGAGAAAGTGAGCCTATGATGACTAAATGTGGAAAAAGTGAAGATAAAGTACAAGGACCTGTTGACAGAAAATTTCTTGTTCTGTAATGAATTCTGGTGCCATTTTAGAATTAGGCATCTAATTCCATCTCAGAGCAAAAACCGAGGCTCTGCACTCAGCACTTGGCAATAATTTATCGTGTTTTCATCCACGTTACCTCCGGAGGCTGTGGACATGAAATGAATGGTAAATAGCCAAGTCCGTGTTGCTCCCACAGCCCATGTGCCTGCACCGCCTTCCCACAGCTCCTGCTGCACTGTCTTTTCTGACCAGTTTACCAGTTTGCCTCTCACCTGCACTAACTCTCACTTCGTATCCCCAGTGACTTCAAAGGACACTGGGATTTTAGGATCTAATTTTCTAGCTTCTACCATAAAGGCAGGCAGGGGAGAAACGCAGTTGTAATGGGTACTGAGTGAACCAAATACAGTATTTGCCACATTTAATAGTAACCAGTGTAATTTACTGCTAAGAATGTGAAGCTCTCAATTTATTTTAATTGATTTTTTTTAACCTTTTAACTGACCGATCTAGAAAAATGGGTGGGCTTGCAAAAAAATTTCCAAAAATTGAAAATCAAATATTTGATATCTTAAATGGAAAAAACGTTGGCTCCAGAGATTGCACTGTAAGTAACGAAAACCATTTTCAAAGACAGTGAAAGAAACCTGCCTGTATGGCTCCAATCACCAGGAAAAAGGAAGAGAGATGGTGAAGAGGATGAGAAAGCTAGGTTTATTTTTAGTGTGTCTTTTCTACAGAAGGAAATGAGGACATTTTTTATACCAAAGGCCGTTTTATAAGAGATTGGATTGTGTCCTTTCTAAAGTTATAGAATCACTTGAGAAAATAAAACGTTGGAAGTCACCAAGAAAGTGTAACACTCAGTGAAGATTTCAGAAATAAAACGTGAAAAAAGTAAAGATACATTCATATTAAAGTTTGTTTCAAAAATCCTCTGAGGAAAGGCAATTTAAGGAATCATTTCATGTAGCATTACTACTTATGTATGCTGAACCTAGAATATCATCTTCAAACATTATCTTAAAAATTGAACACAAGCATATAAATGTACATACATTTTCAGAATATAAGATCATTTTTGAAATATGTTTACTTTCTTAAATTATCCAAACATTATTATTTTTTTAGTTTGCATGCCTAAGCTAGTCAAAAGTGAACTATTTACTGTGATTAACATTGGCTTTTAAATTCGTAATTAATTTTAATATCTTTTAAACATTTTACAGTTTTTTTCTTTATCTTCTATTTTGAATTGATAGAGAGGATAAAACAATTTGACATGTAGAATCAAAAACTGTAAAGAAGGAAGGCTCCTTCTTTCTAGTATTTTCTTCCTCACTCTAAGGCTATGCTCTAAGTTAACACTATTTATGTTATGTAAAATGTCTTCATTTACTATTTAATAGATTTATAGTAAATAGTTTCATTTCCACTATTTTAATGGAAAAGGTGAATAATGAACATGGTTAATTTTACAGTGAATGTGAGACTAACTAGATTGAATTTCCTGCTTAGGAAAAGGCTTCACAGACAACTCAGCAATTGAAGTGTCAGGTGAGAGACTTTGAGGAGGCAATTTTGTCTCTATACACTGAAGCCCGACGACGTCCAATTTTTGAAATCTTGATCCATGCTAATGACACTTGGACTTCTGCTATATGATCACAGTGATGTTTCAATCACTATTCAAAGCTGTGGCAGCTCCCCGTGGGACTTAGAACTTTTCCCCGTGTTTTCATTTTTCCTATTTGCTGCTACTTGATGATCGGGTGCTTTTTCCAAATTTTAGCACTTGGATGTATGTTCAAGGATGGCAAAACTAAGGATAAGAACCCTGAGCAATTCTGATCCCACAGTCATATCCATATGACTTCAGATATTTTTCTAAAAATTAATAAAATGTTGTTTACTATGTTTTTCATGTTATATACTTCGTTTATTTAAGCATAAATAACTCAGTGTCAAATATAGGGCAAAGGTATAAAACATAAGTGTACTATACTTGTGCTTCTCTTTTGATTTGTAAAACTTTGGCTTGATTAGTTTAAACTGATGCCACAGGAAGGGTCTGGGAGGCCCGATATCCTGTCTCAACCTACCCCATGCTCTTATCAGGCTTTTGAATCTGTTGCAGGAAAGAATTCAAGAATAGAGTCACAGAAGAAAATGAAAACAAGTTTAATGTAAAAGATAAGAAATACAGACTTCACAGAGAAAGTGCACAGAGACTGAGCAGGGCCCACACCAAATTTAATACAAAAGTAAGAAATACACATTTAAAATTTAGTACAGAGTTCAGGCTGGCTCGAGAGAATGAGCAGCCACCTGCTAAAAGTAAGCTTAACACAAAAGTAGAGCACACTGACCTAGCCAGTGAAGAGGGTATTAGCCCCAAGAAAGTGCACAACAATCCCACCTGCTGCTGGGATTTGGCTATTACACTTTTGCCATCTAATACATATTCATGGTATCTGATGAATATTCAATTAAGGGGGGGGTGTTCTCTGTTATGTAACATAGTCTCGCCCACGCTCAGTTGGTCTCCTTTTGGAGCATGTTCATTGGTCAAATTCTGTCTCACGTACTGAACATATTCAAGAATATTATGTACTCTTTAGCACCTCTAGTGGAAGGTCACTTAAAGGATAAATTCCCTTCCACCTAGCATACTTGGTCACTGGGTCATATAAGCCAGTATAAATTCCTTTTACTGAGCATGCCCAGCTACTGGATTTGCATAAATCCACTCCTTGTGGTCTCACCCTCCCAATGTGGGTTCCAAAAATAGGTCCAACAAGCAACAATAACTCTCCTCTAGGGCAGGGTACAGAGACCTTGAGGAGTGGATTGAAACCCAGGGTTATGTCCTGAAACCCAACCCAGGGAAACTGAGCACCTCCTGTTTCAAAACCAATCTATCAGAGTTTTCTGGGACAAAGTCCCAGTGTTCATACCATCTGAATAATGTTTTCCTTCATGATTGATTAAGAATTTTAAAGCCTTGAATGACCATAGTATGTTTCTTTCTTTGCTTTTAAAGCAATCTATCTCTTCTTTTTAAAGTAGCTTGGGGCTGGCCCCGTGGCTCGCTCGGGAGAGTGTGGCACTGGTAGCCCTGAGCCCGCGGGTTCGGATCCTATATAGGGATGGCCGGTGCACTCACTGGCTGAGCGTGGTGCAGACCACAGCACACCGAGGGTTGCAATCCCCTTACTGGTCAGAGAAAAAAATAGCTTGGATGGAATGTTTCTTTTAAATGAAAACCCACCTTATGGTTAAAATTTTCTTTTGAAAAGTACTATAGTGTAGTAGAAACCTAAAGACTAAGTGTCAGATGAACCAGAATTCAAATCCTGACTCTCTTTCTACTACCTGTGTGATCTTAAAAAAAAAAAAAAAAAAAATTTTGCTTTGAACTTGTTCGTAAAGTTGAGACAATAACACATTTCAAAGTTTATTATTGGGCTTATCAATGTACCAAAGTACCTACCACATTGTAGTTTCTCAATAATATTATTTTCTTTTTTCTTTTTTGTCCTTATGAAAAAATATTGCTTTAAATAATGAGGCTATCCTTCTGCCTAATATCTCTTTCTCAAATGATTCCAGTAAAAATCCTCCTAGTGAGTGAACAATTACCAAACTTGCTGCTTAATTGGGAAATGTTTATTATTATGTCTGAAAAATTTGCTTAAAAATAAATTGTATAAAATGTGTATAAAAATGTCTGTAATTTAAACACTTTACTATCTTACCCATAAGAACACTTTATCCCTTGGTCTAGTGCAAATCACTGGTCTAAGTAGACTGTCTGCCCTCAATTGTTCCCTAGAGTAAAACAGTAGATAAACATTTGTGAGTTTGTTAAAATTTTGTAAACCTTATGTTTCTGTTTCCTCATCTGTAAAATGTAGATAAAAATAGTACCTGTCTCATAAAGTTGAGTATTAAATGAAATAATGAACACAAAATCTTGTAAACCCTGTTTCTCTTTCCTCATCTGTAAAATGAAGTCAAAAATAGCACCTGTCTCATAAAGTGAGGAGTAAATGAGATAAAGAACACAAAGTGCTGGCACATTCTAAGTTGATTTTGTGTTATTTCATCATCATTGAGATCATCATCACTGTCTGATTTGAGTTAAAATTCAGGTTCTTTTTGATTTAGGAAAGTTAAAGTTAAGCCTCTGCACATTCATTTCCTTCTCTCTCAAATTGGAGGGATAATTAAACTCCAGGCCTAAAAAGCACTTAGCACAGTATCTGGCATGGAGTAAGCACTCCAAAATATCAGGTGTATTACGGTAAGCATTCCAGGCACCTGATTCATATCGACATTTAAACTTTTCATGAACTATATTATGGAAAATAGTTTTAAGTTGACTTGAGCTTCTGTAGGTAAATTTCTTTATGTTCTTTCAAACTCTTTCTCATCAGTTCTTCCTCTAAATAGCCTTCTTCTTCATTATTTTCTATCTAATCTAGAGGTATTCATATCAAGCATATTTGACCACTCCCTTTCCTACCCCCTACAATTCCCAAGGCTCTCCCTCCGCCCCTCGTTTACCCCAGTCACTCACAGTGACACTACACAGCATTACTGCCTGACAGATTTCTCAAAGTTGTGTTGTTTTAACCATAAAGAACTTGTACATCTCTTTTTATTAAATCTTTTCCTATCTATTTCTTCTTGAGTGGGCTTTAGTAGTTGAGGTCATTCAGGGAATCTGTCGATTTCATCTAAGTTACTGAATTTATTGGTATAAAGATGAATGTGCTAATAATATTGATTTGATCTTTACATACTGTACACAAATACTACAGACAACTCTGTACCCCATAAATTTGTATAATCAAAAATTTCAATAAATAAATAAAATAAAAACATTTTTTCAGATTATTCCCTTATATTTGTAATATTTACAAAAACGTAGTCATGTTCCCTCTCTCATTCCTGATGTTTATAATTTGTCTTTTTTTTTTGATCAGTCTGGCTAGAAGTTTACCAGTTTTATAGATATTCTCAAATAACCAGTGTTACTGGTTTTTTCCTGCTGTTTTCTCTTTTCTATTGCTTTGGCTGTGGATCTGATCTTCATTATTTCTTTATTCTACTTACTGGGTTTAATTTGCTTTACTTTTGCTAGTTGCTTAAGGTAGAAGCTTAAATAAATGATTTGAGCTGTTTTTCTTCTCAAATGGGCATTCGGTGTGATAGATTTTTCAAAAACATATTGCTTTAAATTTATCCTGTGCTTTTATTTGCATTCAATTTAAAATATTTTTAATGTGCCTTTGATTATTCTCCTTTGATGCGTGTATTATGTGGAACTGTGTTATCTTGTTTTTGTATACTTGGGAAATGTCTAGAGATATTTCTGCCACAATTGTAAACTTCTGTTTCTCCTTACATTTCTACCAGCTCTTGCTTCATGTATTTTTAATCTCTGTTATTCAATGCATAAATAACACCCTTTTCTTTATAAGATCACCTTCTTTACTCTTGGTAACATTCATTGCTCGGAAATCTACATTGTCAGATAAAAATGTAGTCATTCTATTATTCTTTTGATTAGTTTTAGCATGTTGCATATTTTCAATGCTTTTACTTTTAGCCTATTTGTGTCTTTATTATTAAAGTTTATTTCTTGTGAGGAGCATACAGTTGGACCTTACATATTTTATCTACTTTGACTACTCTGTTCTTTAATAGGAGTATTTAAGCCATTTGCATTCAGTATGATTATTGGTATGATTAGACTTAAATCTATCCTTTTGCCCTTTGCTTTATATTTTCCCCATCCATTCTTTATTTTCCAATTCCTTTTTTTTTTTTACCTTTTTTTTCTTGGATTAATTCAATATGTGTTATAATTCTGTATTAATATTCTCCAGAGTAAAAGAACCAATAGCATGTGTACACACACACACACACACACACACACACACAGAGAGATCTTAAGAAACTGGCTCACACAATTTTTGAAGCTAGAAAGTCCAAAATCTGCAGATAGGCCAGCAAGCTAAAGACACTGGGAAGAGTTGATGTTGTCATTTGAATCTTAAGGCAGTCTGCTAGCAAAATTCCCTCTTCCTTGGGAAATCAGTCTTTTTTTATATTAAGGCCTTCAACCGATTAGATGTGGCCCTCTCACATTACGAAGGTATAATCTGCTTTACTCAGGTTCTTTCAGTGATAAATTCTTTCAGCTTTTGTGTATCTGAAAGAGTCATTACTTCACCTTTATTTTTGAAAGGTATTTTTTGCTGGGTATAGAATTTCAGGTTGATGATTTGTATTTTTCTTTTAGTACTTTAAAGTTGTTTCTCCTATGTCCTTTCACTTGCATTATTTTCAATGAGAAATCTGCTGTCGTTCCTATCTTTATTACTCTGAATGGAATATACTTTTTTTTCTGCCTGCTGGTGAGATTTTCTTTAACACTACTTTGGAGCATTTTTCTTTTGATGTACCTTGGTGTAATTTTCTTCATGTTTCTTATGCTTGAGGGATCATTAATCTTCTTTGATCAGTAAGTTTATAATGTTATCAAATTTGGAAAGCTTTGGCTATTATTTCTCCAAAAAATTTCTGATCGCTCCGATTGCACGTATGTTAAGATGCTGGAAGGTGGCCCACAGATCAATGAGGATGTTTATTTTTCTTAGTTTCCTGGGCTTCATTTTGAAATATCCTCTTCTATATCTTTGAGTTCATTAGCTTTTTAGTCTGCAATGTCTGCAAAGGCCCTTAAACCTTTTGAGTGTATTTTCATTTCACACATCTCACATTTCATCTCTGGACATTTAATTTTTAGTTTTTTAAAAAATATTTCAGGGTTCTACTTAACTTTTAAATATATGGAATACAGTTATAATAACTACTTTAATGTTCTAATCTGATAATTCTAACATTACTGTCAGTTCTGAATCAGTTTCAATCTATTGACATTTCTCTTCGTTGTTAGTTGTATTTTTCTGCAACTCTGCATGCCTAAAATTCTTTGATTGAATAACAAAATTTGTGAATTTTACTTTTTGGTTGCAAGATATTTTTCTGTTCTTAAAGTATTTTTGAGATTTGTCTTGGGACACTGTTAATTTACCTGGAAACTGTTTGAGCCTGTCAAGTATTACTATTAAGATTTTTTAGGTGGGACCAGAATAGTCTTGGTCCTGAGATCATTTTCTCTACTACTGAAGCAAGACTCTCCTGAGATATCTACTCAATGTCCTTTGAATCAGGAGATTTTTCCAATTTGGTTGGAGAATGAAGTCTCCATTTCTTTTCTTTTTATTATTATTATTATTATTTGTTTAAATTTTTAAATATTTTACCACTTAGTTTGGAAAACTCAGTACCAAACCCAGACCTATTTGTGTAAGGCACAAATATCAACATAATTAGATTGTTGGTCCCCAGGAGATCATCAGCTAGACAGAGTTTTTTGGATTACAGTATGGGAATGAACTCTAAGACCCCCTTCTGGAAAAGCTAGGTCAGAGCAGAAAACTTTTATGCAGTAAAATATGAATATTCAGCCTGAGTTCTTATGTCAATATTTTACTCATAATTTTAATTGTCTAAAGCTAATTCACTAATAGATTTCTTCAAAAAGCTCTTGAGAAAAAGATCCCCTGATATTCAGGCATATAATTCATAGATTGCATTTCCTTTTCTTATTCAACATATGATATTGCTTTAAAAATTGATGACAAGCTAATTTTTTTTTTTCCTAAATCACTTAGTGTGTTTTTCCAGGATGCTGAGTAATTTTACCTGCATATATTTTGGTGTTATTCATTATACCTTTTACTTAGTAGTTTTAAACAACAAACATTTATTATCTCATGCTTCTGTAGTTCAGGAATCCAAATTCAACTTAACGGGGTGCCTCTGACTCAGGTGCAACCCAGGTGTTCTTGGGGCTGAAGTCATTTCGGTGCTCAACTGGATAGCAGCCACTTCCAAGGCACTCACATGGCTGTTGGCCTCAGGGAGCTCATTCATGTAACTGTTGGAAGGTCTCAGTTCCTCACTGGCTACTGGCTTAAGACATCAGTTCCTTGCAGAAATAGCCTCTACATAGGGCTATGCATAACGTGGCAGGCTGTTTTCCCTGCAATGGTAGGAGGGGAGAGAAAGAGAGAGAGAACATGATAAAAGTCACATTCTTTTTGTAACCTGATATCAGACACTGCATTGTGTCCATTGGAAGTGACTCACTAGATCCAGTCCACAATCAGGAGGAGGGGAACAGGAGACAAGGACATGAATACCAGGGGTGAGGATCATAGAGAGCCATTTTGGAGGCTGACAACCACAGCCACTGAGTTGATTTTTCTAGAAAATATGATAGACTCTTTTAAGAAGTGATTTAAAGTGATTTCTTCCAGGAAATTTCTTAAATTATAATACTTTTAATCAAAAATTTTTTTTCTGTCCGATTGCTTGGTTTTCTTTTTTCAGGGTTTTGTGTTGGAAATATGAGTGCATACTCTCATATAAAGAAAATGGAAAATTCATGGACAAAGATTAAAAAATATTTTGACTTCTCAGTGGTAATAAGTAAAATTCATGCACATTTGTTGCTCTTTGAACTTCAAAAGAAAAATTTAGATATAAGACAGGTAGACTAAGATTGGTTTTATTTACTGTACTATGCAGAATGTATGATGGTAGTTGCTTAAAAGGCAGCTTACATGTATGGGAAGTCTATTCTTTCCTTTTGATGAAAATTTTTAGATTTCTGAGCATGTCTTTCATGTTTTACTTACTTTTAAAATGGCAATAAAATAATCTGATGGGCCGGCCCGGTGGCGCACTGCTATAGTGCGCCGCTTGGGAAGCGCGGCGGCGCTCCCGCCGAGGGTTCGGATCCCACATACAGACCGGCCGCTCACTGGCTGAGCGAGGAGCGGGGGCAACACCAAGGGTTGCGATCCCGTGGCCGGTCCCGGTCCGGTACGGGGGCGACACTGAGGGTTGCGATCCGTTGCCGGTCACGAAAAAAGACAAAAAAAAAATAATAATAATAATAATCTGAGCTAAATGCAGCCATAATATATTCTTCCATAAAATATTAATATTGGATGAAAAAGAATGAGATATTTGTGACAAATCATAATGGCAAACAAGAAGTTAAATGTCTATTTCCCTGATGATTTTTAAAGTTTATATTAAATCTATGAGCAGAGTGAATGTTCAATTCCTCAAGCTAAGGAAAATTTAGTGAAAATATTTTGATAGTTAAATAGAATAGCTTGAAATGGTGTGAATATTCTTTTCTTATTTATTTTGTCATCAGGCTACTTTAGTGCTAGAAGATGAAAATTCATTTTCTATCTTCTCTGTATGGCAATGTAGATTCTTACATAAAGACCGTTGTATGTCACTAAAGAACTGCAATAAAGTTTTATGTAAACCTGATTACCTTTCACGTGGAAAATATCACTGTCAGTATACTCTCAATTTTGTGCTAATAATAGCAATTAATGAGGGAGAAAGTCAAGTTGATTCTAGAATCTTCTACCTAAACAATGGTTATCCTAAGCACTAGATCCCAGGGCACAAATGATCTACTTAAAAAATTCTAATTTTGAAAACAAAGTAATAACTCTCTTGGTCAAACATGAAGCTGTATTAAAGACCAGTATTAAATTATATCTATCTTATTTTTTAAAAGACCATATTATGAAGCCTATATATGTATTTTTTTCCCTATCCCTATTTTGGTTAATTACATATTAGGAGAGTACATATCATTAAAGCTGAGTTTAAGGGGGAGAAAAGGATAAGAGGTGTATGTATTTTCTTTTCAATTCAGTTGTTGTGGATAGTAAGTAATGGATGCTAGTTTGCAACATACAGAATATATATTCATTTCTAAGGCTGCTTATTTTTTCCCAGTTTCTCTCAGTTAGAGTCTACTTGAAGGAATTCTTCTGACTGGCTAAACCAAAAGTAACAAGAACATGAAATCAGAGCCTTGCATTTCCTCACTTTCAACTCTACCTCTGCCCTTCCTCATTAAGGAAAAAAAAAAAAAATGCTTGGATTGGATTTTGATGCTTTGTTTTCAGATTCTGCTTTGATATGAATGTAGGCCTTAGTTGATTTACATGTTTGGAAAACAACTAGTTTTCTTTCCTACTAGTTTGGGGGGAATGTCGAATCATTAGGTTTTTTAGCTTTAGAGTTCTAAAAGATATAATAATGACATCAAATATTTTTGGTGGACATTTTATAAACATTCTTTGCAGTTAAGCAATTTTAAATAGTTTGTTTGGTATTTGGCAACTAGAGTATTTATAGACAGTTGCAAAATCACATTCTTTTTTAGTATAGAACTTAGTTTTTCTCTGACAACAAATCATATCTTGCTTTTTGTTTAAAATTCATGGTTTTATATGATGGTTTCTAATTTTTTAATGGAGTCATCCACATATAACGAAGTTATGTTCTGTAAATTCACAAATTTCTTTCTGGAGCTATTGCAAAGCTCTAATACAAATAGAACTCTTAATTGCAAACTAAGTAATTTCAGGTTGATTTCTATCTTTTGTTCAAAAATAGCAATGTTGATTTCTTGAGTTATTGGATAAAGATGATACCTTAATCAGTGTACAGAATAAATGCAGACTTCTATATTCAACTTCTCCCAGAGGACACGTTTACACATAAGGGTACTTCAGAAAGTTCACAGAAAAATAGAATTACAAGATACTATGAATCCTTCCATAAACTTTTTGAAGACCCCATTGTGTGGGGTGTGTGTGTATGTGGATATATATTCCTTCATAAGATAATCATAAAACTGAATCTGTAATTAGAATGTTATTCTTTTTTTTGTGGTGTTTTAAGCAATAGTTAAAGGCTGACGTTTTGTTCTTGATAACTGGAATAAAAAGCTGGCAAACTTTTCTAAACTTAGTTTGCTACTATTCTGCTATAGTACATGTGCAACATAAGAAAATACTACTTTATGTATACTTCGCGTACCAGGATGTTTCATGTTCTAAATGTAGTGATTTATGATAAATTCACCTTTGATATTTATTGCAAACTCTGTGCTCTATGCTTGGCTGGTTACCTGATATCTTTTTCCCTCTAGTGCTTTAAGAAAAGCAGTAATTGTTAAAGTTATGTTAAAATAATTCTAGTTTCAGGTTATATAGCAAAAGAAAGCTGGTATGTTTAACAGTGACCAAATATTTTAACTACAAATTTACCAAAAATATGTAATTTTGCTAATGTAGCTTTTAAAACATTTTTGTAAAATTTAGAAAGTTATGGATCCAACTTTTAATATTTAAAGAGCAAGAGTAGAAAAATATACATGCCCAAGACAATGTTATGGGCCTGGGGCAAGTTGTCTGAGCCACACTGACCCTCTGTCCAAAACAAACAAACAACAACAAAAAAAAACAGTAATAGTTAACCTCAACATTTTTACAACCATTCTTTAAAAACAAAACAAAACTCTTTGTTGGGAAGCTGAGTTACAAGTAAAAATATAATAGGTGGTTTAAAGAAGTTAGTAATGTGGAATTTGATCTGAAAAAAATTATAATCTTCATGAAGAGATAAAACAGTACAGGAAACAATATGTTCCCCAGCTCAGAGAGACTGGCTGGATTCCAAATTGTGTCCCTGCTCCTTCCTCTCAGGTTCTATTTATGACTGTCATGCTTCTGCTGCCCCTGCCACAGCCCTATCCCATTCCCTCCTTCCTTCCATTTCATCTAAGAACAACAAGAGGCAAAGGGCCATTCATCAATTTTTCCCCCTTTCCAATATATGATGTTTAGAAACACTCCGGGGGTCTCTGCCCAGTTGTACAGGTACTACGCACAAGCAAGTGGTCTCAGATTCTGGGTACAATCTTTGACCCTGCTACTTTTTATCTATGTGATCAAGAGTAAATTCCTGAACTTCCCTGAGCCTTGGTTTGTTTATATAAATTGGGGGTAGTACTACTTACTTGCTAAAACAGCTTTGAAGATTAAATGAGAATATGCATAGATGACTTAGCTCAGTGTCTCACACACAGTAGTTGATCAATAAAGAGTATTTGTTCTTCTTATCATTACATACCATTGAGCAGAACTTCCCTTTCTTGCCCTTGTGTATCCTCTTAGATCCTTCATTCTGAGTACCTTGAGTACCCAGAGCTTCTCGATCCACCTGTCTTTTACTCGTCATTTGCCCAAGAGCACGGAAGTCCAGGGAAGAAACTTGCCTGACCTTCCAGCTCATTGACCATGACTTGTCATTTACCTGTACTTGCCAGCCCATTCCTCAGCTGCTGGGCTCTGTTCTCATTCTCTCTAACCTCCTGTCCATCTAGTGGATTCTTTGGACTTCCCACACTCCCTTTAAGTCAACTGCATTTTGGAAGCTATACCCAACAAGCTCTTCTGGACTGTATTTGCCACTGTCATTTTGACTTTTTTTCCAACTGTGGGCCTCCTTCTGCTCCAGCCTCCACATGGTCCAGCATGTCTGGTCTAAGCTGCATTCTAAGCTGCACTTCTTTTTCAGCCATATCTTCTCATTCCCACCTGCTGCTTGCTTGCACTGCCCAGCGATGAACTCTTAACTCTGTGCCAGAAGCTGGTGCTCATAGTGACAAACCCACATAAGAACAAGGATGGAGATTCACTGGAGACAGATTGTGTAGCAGTTACATTAAGGAAAACAAATCCAGTTTGGCAGAATGCCTTCTTTTAAACTGAGGGATACTATAAAGTAGTTGAGTTCAGTATTTTTATCATGGAGATACTATGGCTTTTTTAAGACACTCTTTGGGAGACACATAGATAACTTTGTTTTACCTTGAACCCCTTGTGTTCCACTAAGTGATCATGTGCCAAATGTGCAACTATGGAGAAGCTCTGAAAAATTTAAGCACACACTAGTGTTGAGGAATGCTAATGCGTGATATGGAAGGGATACTTAGAAACAATGTCAACACAATTTCTATGTTATTTAAAAGGAGTTGAGGTGGCTAGTTTTTTTTTTCCTACCTTGTATTAGCTGCAATTCTTATTGACTATTAGAAATGCTTGCCATGATCTTCTTAATAAAGACTACATAAACTAATTTAACATCATGACTTATTTCATACTAGTAAGCTTACAACTGATTACAAAGAACTAACCCACAAAAAATCAGAAAGTGCTTTTAGCAGCAATTGTTCTTCTTATTATCACACCTTAATAACCCATCCTCCATAATTAATGTATTTTTAAGTAAAAAACCTTTTTTTTTTTTTAGTTAAGCTTTAGGAAGTTAAGAAGTTCAATTAAAAATAACACCTAAAATTGCCATATTCCACAACAGAGGATTTTATTCTTATCATATATGGTTTTTAAAAATACCAGTAATACCATTGAATCTTCCTAGTAAGTTTCATGCTACCATGAATCACACTTCATTAAAATTTTTTCCCCTTGGTAATAGTATCCATAAGGAAATGGGGGCTTTCTTCTATCCTTGCATTGTCTGTCTCTCATCTTGTAGCATCTACTTGGAATCCAGTGTTTTTCACTTAAATCATTTCACACGATGTTTTAAAGTTTACTTTTGCAGAATTCTTGAGCTCCTGGTCATCTTCAGACTTCCTAGCCAAGTGTAACTTATTGTTAAAAGAAAAAGATCAGCCCTTATCAGTTTAAATGAGGGGGGTGAGGGAGGGAGGAAAAGGGGAATTGGTAAAGGGACAAGAAAACCAACTATATCACATACTGATAAATTAAAATTTAAAAAAATTATAAAACAAAATATAAACAAAACAAAAATTTTATCACCTGAGGTATAGAAGAGTATAATTTATCTTTTTAAATGGGAAGTATAAGAGGATTAGGAACTGTAGAAACTGCCCAATGCGTCAGATAAAAAGCAAAATCAAACTCAAAGTTATTTTTGTCTGAATTCAAGGATGTTGACAAAGTAAATCTTTCAGTCTTCTAGAACACAGCCAAATTGGAAGCTAATTTACTGTTAGCTGATGTCAGAAGCAATCTAACTTGTCCACCACAGAAGCCACACAAAGAACATTATTCAAAGTAAACTACCTTGATAAGAAGCCATCCTTCCAGCATAATTAGGAAATACAATGACCAGAACCAGAGCTTGGAGTTTTAATAATAAGACAGTAAATCCTCTTTATAACTTTCATGACATAAAAGCAAAATATAATGCAGGAAGTCAGATTATTCCAAATTGATGTCATCTCAATGCAGTTAAAAATAGCAAATTATTTTTCTAAACTGAAAGAAGTAATAATATCTTTCAGATGTCAAAAATAGTTTATTGAGACCTCAATGGAATCCCATTTTTGATTCACTAATCCAAGCAGTAATTACTACACAGGACATTACCAAATATTTTTTTTTTTTTACAGACTATTGATAGACTGTTGTTTTGGTCATGCCAATATCTTCAAACAAAGATAATATTCAGTATGTCCTGAAATTTGCACTAGCTTTCAGAAAAGTTACAGCAATACTTCTGGATTTTAGGAGGTTCTATGGTTCAAGAATTCGTTTTTCATCACTGAAATTCAATATCTGTACTCATTATGCCTACAGCGTAATTAAGAGCAATTTTTTTGGAGCCTAAGTCCAGAATTACTTCCCTAAATGTTTTTATGGATTCATTCCTCTACTTTTCTTCCTGTGGTTCACAGGCCCCCAAATTTAGGAAAAATCATTCTCTTGGCCCTCAGATTATTCTCTGGCAGCTATGCTCAAAATTTAATAGACTTGATATTTAATTGACCTTCCACAAGGATCTTCTTTATTCTAAGACTAATCATGATCCTCGTATCTTCTGAGACATTCAGAAGTTATTGAATATTTACCTCCTTTTTCATTATGGTGATATTACTCATAGTGACTTTCACCTTTTTTCATCAACTATATTGTTTGTTAAGATCCCATTTGGAATTTTGATATTTTACCGGATAAATTTGCTTTACAACCTAATTAAAAGGATACAACCTGATACAATGAAAATGATGTTAATCTTACAAATCAGACAACCGGGTTCAAATTCTAGATCTTTCTCCTTTTGGGAGTATAATCTTGGGCAACCAATGTGTGGAAGAGAAAATTTGTTTAAAGCACTGTTGTGATATTTTTAGAATTCCTTAACTCCAGATTAAACTAAAGCTTTTATCCATGGTACTCTACTATTTAGAAAAACTTCCACTGCAAGTAACTCCCAGGTCTGGACCCATTCTGGATATAATATCTACCTCTATATGTTGTTTCTGTGGGAAATAAGTAGCAGGAACTGGAATAGCTACGCTTCCCGCATTGAAGAGATGTTTACACATGCAGCACTCTTGATCATGAATCACATTTGAACAGTTCTCAGTATCTACTGCACAGTGAACACGAAACGGGGCTAAACTAAAACAGCAAGACTAAAAAAAATGCTTCCAAAGTTTTCCTGATTTACCAGAAATCTGGCCCATCCATAGGTAACTAGGGAACCAGTCAGCAGAACAATCTGGCACTTAGCCATGAAGCATGGAAAGACTCGCTTTGATCTGCGGGTTTTTCTAGGGCCCGATCATTGGTGGTGTTCATCGGATAATAGCTATTGATGGTCTTTAAAGGGTCATTAGTCCTTGTTCCAATGAGAAGGCCCACATTGTGCTGTTCTTTTCACTCACATCCATAAATCTTAGTCAAAGCCATCTTCAGAAAATAAGTTAGCATATCATGGAAACTGCTAAACCATAAATTATTAAGTAAAAAATTACAGTGTAGACATAGACACAATTTACTTATTTTATGATCACTGAGAGAATTACCCGTGTTAATGTTCCTGATATGGATTAACTCATTTACTTTGGAGATTTCCAACTTGGAAAATCCTGACAAGTGTCAGGATTTGGGAATCAGCTAGACAGGTAGCTGTCATCCAAAGATAATCCTATGAATGGCATGATCCCAGCTATTGTATAAGAGTTTTAGGCTAGTTTCCACATTGAGAAAAAGGACTATTAAGAACCTGTTCCAGTTACTATTAAGGCATAAAAAATAATTCCAATAATTAGTGGCCTAAAATAGCCATTTTATTTTGCTCATGGCTATTGTGGGTCAGGAATTCAAACAGGGTATACTGGATATGACTTGTTTCTGTTTCATGAGGGGACCCAATTGGGAAGCCCCAGTGGCTACTAAGGGTGACTTTATGGCTAGATGTGAGAATAGTCTGGGCTGTCTTCACTCACGTATCATATGATTGATACTGGTTTTAGTTAGGAACTCTGTGCTGGGGCTGTCAACTGGAACACTTTTACGTGACCGTTTTCCCTCACAGCATGATGGCCTGGAAGGATTCAGACTTCTCACCCGGCAGCTCCACAAGTGAGTGTGCCACAGAGCAGTAGGGAAAATGTGTCACTCTTTCTGACCAAGCTTCAAACTCACTTCTACTGAATTCTGTTGTCACAGTGAATCACAAGTATAAGCAGATTAAAGGGGAAGAGATACAGATGCGACCTCTTTGTGAGAAGAGTGTCAAAAACTGTGTGGCCATTTATTTAAATCATCACAGATCTAAAGATGTCCCCAGGGCTGGAACATCACAGGAAAGTCAGAAGGATCTCAACCACCACCAGCAAAGCAAAGCAGAACAAGCACTCCGCCTGGAATGACAGTGTCAAACCAACCAGACCCTTTGTTCATCCAGACCTTTTAAAACCTTCCCACCTCCTATATTTCTCCATCCCCAGCAATATTTGTTTTATTAACCAACAATTGTTGAATACCTTCTTATTGTAAAGCTCTGGGTTTGCAATTCTGGACACAATAGAAGAGCAGCCCTGCTCTGTTGTGACCAGTGTGGAATATAAGAATGAGGAGTAGCAGGTGAGTTATAAAGCAGAAAGCGAATGAAAGGGCTTTAATGGACATCAAAGCTCTTATCTCAGCATTGCTTAGTCACATGACCCATTAGTATTACTAATTTATTTACAAAAAAAGACATTTCTTTCTGATGTTTTCTGTCCGCTTAGTATATCAACTAGGAATCTAAGGTCCTTCATGTAGAGGCTAACATGAAATCAAAAGAAATAAACAAAGTGAGGTTACATGTATCTGTATGGGGTAAATAAATAAATAGATAACCAAACATGTTACCAATGATAAATGCTTTCCCTCAAACTTCAGTGCTAGACAGTAGTATAACAATTGATGAAAGAATCTATTTTTTATACAAAATAAATGGAATAATCTTAGTATTCATTCTCTTTATAAAGGTCCTCTCTCTATTTTCATCTTCTATATTTTATGAACTGACTGAAAACAAATTAAAGATGAAACACTAAAGACAGAGAATCTCTGTAACTAACTAGATTTCCACGTGAACTAGGAAAGTCAATAAACATAAGTATCATCATAGAAAGTGTGACAAATATAATTCTGAACCTTCACTATTATCAGTTTGACTAATCTATATTAATTTGCCAGATTCTCAACAACTATTTTCCTTTTAAAATGATTTTTAACTGATAGCACTTCATTCTTTACCAATTTGCACCAAAGCCCCAGAGTGGGAATTAAAACACAATTTTTTTTTTTTTTCCTTTTCATCTTTTTTCATGACCGGCAATGGATCGCAACCCTCAGTGTCGTGCCCGTACCGGACCGGGACCGGCCATGGGATCGCAACCCTCGGTGTTGCTCCCACTCTTCGCTCAGCCAGTGAGCGGCCGGTCTGTATGTGGGATCCGAACCCTCGGCGGGAGCGCCGCCGCGCTTCCCAAGTGGCGCACTATAGCAGTGCGCCACCGGGCCGGCCCTTAAAACACAATTTTGACCCCTCTGGTGATGCGTTTCAACTCAGTGTACAATTTGGGGTATTGGTAGTGAAGGCAAGAAAACTGATCTTTGTTCATTGAACCTAAGATTTGTGTTGGGCTAGGAGGATAGCTTCATAATTTCTCTACAAGGTATATGCAAATCTGCAAATGATTTATCATGAAAAAGGATTTATTGTGGGGAGAGAGGAGTAAAGAGAGTTAGAGAGAGAGAGAAGGTGGACCTGAAGAAATAAAAGAGGGGGAAATAAAAGAGGGGGAAAAATTAAGCATCAGGATTAGAGGAAAGTACAGTATAAATATTGGAGCAATGTATGAAAAAGAGGAAGAAAAATTCAATTTATATATTAAAATCAACAAATACTGTTAAAATACCTACTACATACCTGAAAAAAGTGAGTAACAAGGTCCCTGTACTCAGAGATCTCATGTTTTAATGAGTAAGACATACAATAAAAAAAAAAAAGATACATAAGATGACAAATTTGTGATTACTGGAAAAAACATAACCATTGCATCTTACTAGAACATAGCTTGTGTGAATGGAAAGGGGTCAATTTCTTTGGATGGGCTGATGAAATATCTAAAGTCTCTTTGAGATGGTGCTATTTTAGTTAGACTTTTACAACAACATTAAACTAGCCAAAGAAGTGGGAGAGGAGCTGTGCAGTTATATAAAACATCTGGTGCTTCAAGACAAAACTTGGAGTTTCAAGGTGCATAAAGTCGTACAGAAATAGGGCCTATGTAAAAAAAGAAAGTAAAAAAAAAAAAAAAAAGCCAGTGGTAGCTAACAATTACTGGGAAACTAATACACACCAGCATTTAATGTGTATGAAACCGTTTATGAATACAAGCACAAGAAACATAACAAACCTGTCAGGTAGATACTCATTTTATTACTTTTTCTTATCGGAGCTCAGAAAACAGTACCCAAAAGTGTGGGGCTTTGACATCCCAGGTACTCTGAACTAAAGAACTAGCCTCAGATCCAAGGTTTGTTTCTCTGACTTGCTGCCCACCCACCTACCCACCTCACCTTCATTTCTTACCCACACCAACCGCACCCTCGACTCTCACCCCTCCACCTCTCTGGAAGCATGGCAAAGGCTTCCTCTGAAGTTCCTTTATCTGCCTAGGGGAAATTCCTCCAGAAGGAATGCAGTTGTCTTGGGTGCTCTCCCTATAACATCATCAAATAGAGGAAAGAAGACTAGTGTGGACACCACACTCAGAACCCAGATTAACTTTGTCCCAGGATATTATATGTTCTTCCAGCTCATTCAACTCCTCTAAAAATCTTTCTCTAAAATTGCCCACCTCTCCCACTAGTTTTTCCCTTATGAAGAAGGTATATAGGCTCCTAAATCTCATTGCATTTATGGATACTAATCTGCCTGTGATGCCTCCATGCATGTACTAAATTTATATTCCTTTCCTCCTGCTGATCAGACTGTTGTCAGTTTATTTCTCAGACTCAAATGATCAAACCTTCAGTGGGCAGAGGAAAAACTCCCTTCACCCCAATAACCTCTATTTAGTGAACAGGAAAACTAATCCATGGAAAGGTGAAGTAATCTGTTGAAGTCTGCACAACTAGAACACGTCAGAGCTAAAGTACAAACTAAGGCATTCTGACTTTTTGTTTTTACTGAGGTAAGAAATCTAGTAAAAGAAGAGTTGGGGAACTTCAAGAGCTTCACTTTCAAAATAATTAGGATTGAAATGACTAGTAGCAATTAAAGAAATGTAAGATTGGCAATTGAATATATAAGAAGATCTTACAGTCCTGGTTGGATAGTTAAATTTAGAAATTAAAGTATGTAGATAGGCAATATCTGGATTAGAATACACACTAGCTGGAAACAAAACAGGCAAGATAAATAAAAGAATGGTTTTGTAAACATTGAATATCAGGTAACAAAGGTAAGAGCTATCTGAGAGACAGGAAATAAAACGTGAGCCCTAAGATTGTACCAGCTTACTATCTTGAGAGAGTTTCCAGGCTGCAGTGCAGGTAGAGGGAACAGAGATTAAGCCCAACAGACTCTGAATCGAGGGCACAGAGCCAAAAGTTCAGAGAAACTAACATAAATAGACTACACATGACACGGTTCTAGAGAGAAGAGAGATGCACAGAGAACTCACAAAGGGCTGAAAATACTGCCTGTTCCAACCACCAAGTTTAGAGAAACCTCATCATTTGCAGAGCATTTAATAGAGTACTCACAAAAACCTTCGATTCAATAGTGGAGGATAATTAATCCTGTACAAAATGCTGCTATGACTCTGCTTACCAAATCCTAAAATCAACACCCCAAATTATCAAAGTATTTTCATGTAATTGGCTTGCATCCCAGAACAATGCTCAAAAACATTTACAGAGAAACAGTATCCAGCACCCAACAGGAGATAATTCGCAAATTCTATCATTTGATCAAAGATTGTCAGGAATGCAAAGAAACAAACGATACAATTATAATAAAGAGAAGAATATCAATTGTTCAAAACTGATTCAGAACTGGCACAAATGTTAGAATTAGGAGGCAAGAACATTAAAACAATTATTACTATATTCCATATGTTCAAAAAAGTTAAGTAGAGACATGGGGGACTTTTAAAAGGTACAAATTATACTTTCAGATATGAAAACTACAAGATGCAAGATGGAGAATTCACTGAATATGATTAAGGGCCAATTAGACATGGCAGAATGAGAGATTATTGAACTTGAAGATACACTTTAGGATAGTCCAAAATAAAACCCAAAGAGAAAAGAGAACTAAGATAAATGGAAAGAGTGTCAGTGATCTGTGGAACAATGTCAGGCATCGTAATGTATGTATAATTGGTGCCCTTTAAGAGAGGGGAGAGAAAAGAATACTTGAAGAATAATGTTCAAATTTTTTTCCAAATCGAATGAAAATTTTGCCCCACTGATCCAAGTAACCTAACAGACTCCAAGCACAAGAAACACGAATAATACTACATCATGATACAACATAATTAACATGCTTAAAAGCAGTGATAAAAAGAAAATCTTAAAATTGGACAAAAAAAGATATTGCATATAAGGGAACAAAAATAAAAATGGCAACAAATTTCTCATTAGAAACAATAAAAGCAAGATGATAGTGGAGAAAAATATTTAAAATACTAAGAGAAAATAAACTTCTTAATGTAGAATTCTATAAACACCAAAAATATATTCCTAAAAAAGAAGGCAAAGTAAAGACTTTTTTAGATCTACAAAATCTGAAAGAATGTTTGGCCAGCAGACCTGCATACAAGAAAGAAAGAGTAGGAAATTTTTTTCAGACAGAGGAAAATGATTTAAAAAAGAGCTATTGCCACTCAAAGCAACATAGAGGAAATTAGAGAAAATTATATTAAGTGAAATAAGCCAGGCCCAGAAAGAGAAATACTGCATTTTCTCATTTGCATGTAGGAGCTAATAAAAATAAATAAATAGAAAGAGAAGAAAAAGGAAAAAAAGAGAAAAAAAAAGACAATAGTCACAATAATTCTTTGAACTTGTTAAGAGAAGTGAACAGAACTGAGGTTGCCAGGGGTGGAAAAGGGGCAGAAGGGAGGGGAGAATAAGGAGGTGCTGGTAAAGGGCCATGAAAATCAACTACATTGTATAATGATAAAAAAAAATTGTTTTTTAAATTGATTTACAAAATGAAATGAAAAGCATCAGAGATGGTAACTACATTGGTATATATGTAAGACTTTTCCTTATTATTTATTATTTCTAAAGAATAATAGATAATTTAAACCAAAAATAATTTTTTTTTCCTTTTTTGTCTTTTTTCGTGAGCGGTAATGGGATCGCAACCCTCAGTGTCGTGCCCGTACCACGACCGGCAACGGGATCGCAACCCTCGGTGTCGCGCCCGCACCGCGCTCAACCAGTGAGCGGACCGGTCTCTATATGGGATCCAAACCCTCGGCAGGAGCGCCACCGTGCTCCCAAGCGCCGCACTCTACCGAGTGCGCCACCGGGCCGGCCCAAACCAAAAATAATTTTTAAGAAGTTTTATGGGGTCTATAACATGTATAATTTGAGTGAATGAAAATAGCATAAACAACTGGAAAGAGAGAAATGGATATGATATAATAATGCTCTATATATGAAATGATATGATAGTACTTTAAGGCAGACTGTGTTGAATTAAAGCTGAATACTCTAAACTTCACAGCAAGTACTAAAATGAAAAAGCTAACAAACCGGTAAAAGGAATAAAATAGAATCATAAAAATACTAAATTTATTAGTACAAGGGGGAATAAAGAGGAGGCAAGGAAAATAGAAAACAGAGGACAGAATGATAAGACAGACTTAAACATGCTAATAATCATACTAAATGTAAACAGTCTAAATACTCCAATTAAAAGGTAGGGATTGGGCCGGCCCGGTGGCGCACTGCTACAGTGCGCCGCTTGGGAGCACGGCGGCACTCCCACCGAGGGTTCGGATCCCACATACCGACCGGTTCCCACTCACTGGCTGAGCGAGGGGTGGGCACAGCACTGAGGGTTGCGATCCCGTTGCTGGTCCTGGTCTGGTACGGGCACAACACTGAGGGTTGCGGTCCGTTGCTGGACACGAAAAAAGGCAAAAAGGAAAAAATAAATAAATAAATAAAAATAAAAGGTAGGGATTGTTTGGTTGGGTTGATTAAATAAAGACACACCTATATGCTGCCTATAATAAATGCAATTAATAATCTCAATAAATGGAGAAAAGCATCTGAAAAAACTTAAAATGATTATGTGATTTTTGTTCTTTATTCTTGAACATGGTATATTAGATTGATAGATTTAAATATGTTGCAATAACCTTTAAAAAATAAATAAATAATTAAGTAGATAAAAAAGAAGTGCAATTAAAATATAAGGCACAATAGCTTAAAAGTAGAAGCATAGAAATTGTATTATGTGAAAATGAGCTAAAATAAAGTTGAAGTGGCTATATTAATATCAGATTAGATTTCAGAAGAAAGACTATAACCAGAGATATTATCTTATAATGATAGTTTATTTTATGATGATAACAGGACTAATTAATTAAGCATACATAATAATCTTAAGGATTTATGTACTTCGTAACAGAGATTCAAATACAAGAAGCAAAAACTAGTAGAACTTCAAAAAGAAATGGGCAAACCCACAATTAAATTTAAATATTTCAGTACCCCTCTTCTAATAATTAATAGACCAAATACACAAAGAATTAGCAAGGACATAGAAAAGTCTACCACTACCAACCAATACAATTGACATTTATATAACACTCAACCCCAAAACAGCAGAATACACAAACTTTTCAAGTGCATGTAGAATATTTACCATAATCTGGGCCATAACACACATCTCAGTAAATTTAAAATTTAAATCATACATATTATGCTTTCTAACCACAATGGAATTAAATTAAAAATCTATTACTAAGAAGTTACTAGAAATTCTCAAGAAATTGTAAACTAAATAATACACTTCCAAATAACTAAAGGATCAAACAATATATTAAAGTAGAAATTAGAAAACATTCCATCTAAATAAAAAAGAAAGCATAATTTATCAAAACTTCTGTTATGCTCCTAAACTAGTAATTAGGGGAATTTAAAGGATTAGATGCCTATGTTCAATATGAAGAAATATTTCAAATCAATAAACTTAGCTTCCTCTCTGAAAAAGTAAATGTAAAGAGCAAATTAAACCCAAGGTAAGCAATATAAAAGAAATCTAACTGTAAATTAATGAAATAGAAAACAGAAAAACAAGAAAATAAATAAAAGCAAAACCTAGTTCTTTGAGATAAATAACATTTACCTATTTCTAGTCAGATTGATCATAAAAAACAGAATGAAGACACAAATTAACAATGTCAGGAATAAATGTGGAGATATCACTACAGATCCACTAGATAATAAAAGGAGAATCAGGAGATATTATGAACAATTTGACAACTTAGGTAAAATGTACAAACTCCTTGAAAGATATAAAATTCCGAGCTCTCTCAAGAAGAGATAATAAGAACAGCCTTATATTTATAAAATAAATTGAATTTGTACTTAAAAACTACCCATGAAATAAATTTCAGGCACTGGTGGTTTCACTGGTGAGTTCTATCAATTATTTAAGAAAGAAATAGTACCAATTGTGCATAAATTCTTCCAGAAACTTCTGAAGAGGTGAGAATATTTTCTGCCTCATTCTTTGTGACATTACACTGATGAGAAAACCAGGCAATGACACTACAAGAAAGTAAAATTACAGAAAAATATTACTCATGAACAGAGATGCAAACATTCTAAACAAAATTTTAGATAATCAAACAGACAACGTATAAAAATGATATATTATAACCAAGTGGATTTTATCCTAGTAATAAAGGTTGGTTTAACATTCAAAAATCAATCTAATTCTATGTATAGAGAAAAGAAAAAAGTAAAACTCAAGGACGTATCAATAGACACAAAAAAAGAAAAGCATCTGTTAAACAAGTGTCTTAACCAGTTTTCTGTTGCTTAAAACAGTATTCCTAAAACTGGGTAATTTATAAAGAAATAAAATTTATTTCTTACAGATCTGGAGGCTGGAAGTCCATGGTCTAGGGGACACATCTGGTGAGGGTCTTCTTACTGGTGAGGACTCTCTGCAGAGTGCCAAGGCAATGCCAGGCTTCACATGGGGAGAGGTCAAGAGCATGCTAATGTGCTAGTTCAGGTCTCTCTTCCTCTTCTTATAAAGCCACTCCAGTGACAAACCACTAATAGATTAATCCATTCATGAAGGCATAACCCTCATGATTCAATCACCTCTTAATGACCCCACCTCTCAGTACTGCCACATTAGAGATTGTTTCAACATGAGTTTTGGAGGGGACAAATTTTCAAACCACAGCAACAAGGAATAGCAAACTAGGAATAAAGGGACTTTCCCAATATGATTAAAGACATCTACAAATATCCTACAGCTAACATTATGATAGTGAAAGACTGAATGCTTTCTCTCAAATCAGGAATAAGATAAGGATTTCCTCTCTCATACCTTTTACTCGATATTGTACTGGAGAATCTAGCTAGGACTATAGGTAAAGAAAATAAGTAAAAGACAGGCAAATTGAAAAAGCAGAAGTAAAATTAATTTACTAATTTATTCACAGACTACATGACTTTTTATGTATGAAATCCAATGGAATCTAGAAAAAAGCTACTAAAACTAATAAGATTGAAGGATACAAGATTGATACACAAAAATCAATTGTATTTCTATATACAGTCATGCACCACATAATGATGTTTCAGTCAACAGTTGACCACATATATGATGATGGTCCCATAAGATTCTAATGGCTATACCATACTTTGGTATACATACCTTGGTTTGTAGTAGGCTGTACCATCTAGGTTTTGTCAGTTTACTCCATGATGTTTACAACATGGCAAAATTGCCTAACAATGCATTTCTCAGAACTTATCCCCATCATTTAGCAATGTATGACTGTACTAGAAATGAAAAATTGAAAATTGAAATACAAAGAACAATACCATTTATAATAGCAACAAAATAGGAATTACTTAGGGAAAATTCTGACAAAAATTGGAAATATTTGTGCACTAACAGCTACAAAATATTTTTGAGAGAAATAAGACTTGGATAAATGGGGAGACATAACTTGTTCATTGATCGGAAGACTCAATGTTGTTTAAGATCAGTAGTCCCCAATCTGACATATAGATTCAAGGCAATCACAATCAAAAATCCCAGCAGACTTCTCTGTGAAAATTTACAAGCTGTTTCTAACATTCATTCATATGGAAATGCCAGTGACTTAGGAAAGCTTTTTTAAAGCATCTTTAAAAAAGAAGAATAAATTTGGAAAGCTTATGTTACCTCATTTTCAGATTTGTTATGAAGCTACAATCAAATAATATAGTATTGGTATCAAGACAGACAAATATACCAAGGAAACAAAATAGAAATTCAGAAATAGATTCACACATATTTGGTCAACTGATTTTTTACAAAATTACAAAAGCAAACCAGTGGAGAAAGAAGTCTTTTCAATAAATAGTGCTGGAACAATTTGATATCCATATGGGAAAAAAAAAAGAAACCTTTGATTTGTACCCTATACCATAATCAAAATTAATTCAAAATGAATCATAGACCTAAAAGTCAGCTTAGAACTATAAAACTTCTAAAAGGAAACATAGGAGAAAATCTTTATGACTTTTGAGCTAGGTGAAGAATTATTACATATAATAATAAAAAACATGGTTTGTAAAAGAAAAAAAAATGATTTTTTTAAAATTAATATTTGTTCTTCAAAAGACAATGTTAGGAAACTGAAAAAGCAAGTCTCATAGTTGGAGAAAATATTTTCAAAGAATATGTCTGAAAAATGGCTTGTAAACAGGATATTAAAAAACAATACTCTTAAGACTTAAGAATAAGAAAGCACACAACCTAATTTTTATAAATATGCTAAAAATTTGAACTGACACTTCATCAGTAAAGATAAATAGATAGTAAATAAGCATAAGAAAAGATGTTCAACATTTTCAGTCATTAGGGAAATGCAAATTAAAGCCATAATGAGATATACACTGATTAGAATGGCTAAATAAAAAGACTGACCATACCAAGTGCTAGTGAGGACACGAAGGAACTAGAACTCTCACATACTTAATGGTGGGAATGTAAAATGGACATCCACTTAGGAAAATAGTTTGACAGTTTTGTAAAAAAGTAAAATAAGTAAAAAATTAAATACATAACCACCATATGGCCCAGCTACTCCACATCTAGATATTTACCCAATAGTAAAGAAAGTTTATGTCTATACAAAGCTTGTACAAATGTTCATAGAAACTTTCTTTGTAATAGCCAGGATCTTGTAAACAATCCAAATGTCCATGATCAAGACAATGCATAAATCAATTTCAGGATATCCATACAACAGAATACTACTCAGCAATAAAAAGTAATGCCATGCAACAAAATGGGTGAATCACAAACTAAGTGAGACAAAAAGAATCAAGCTTGCTATCTGCTTGTATTCACATAAAACTCTTAAAAACGCAAACTAACCTATAGTGACAGAATGCAGATCAGAGGTTGCCTGGGGGAAGTAGGGAGAAGTGCAATGGAAGAGATTAAAACGTGGCTTGGGAAACTCCTGGAGGGAGTAGTCAGCAATGTGAAATCCTACTGAGAAGTCAAGCACAATGAGAATCTACCACGTCCATTGGATTTGGATCAATGAACTTCGGTGGCTTTAGTAAGATCTGTTTTGTTGGAATTACGTAGGTGGAATTAAGTCAGATGGGAATGGAATGAGGAATGAGTTGGAGGTGGAGAACTGGTTGGTGATAGTGAACTTAAGCAAGTTTTTCAGGAAGATACATGTGAGGGGCAACAGGAAGAGGATATAGGAGTCAAAGTGGAGTGTGTGTGTGTGTGTGTGTGTGTGTGTGTGTGTGTGTGTGTGTGTGTGTGTGTGAAGATGGAAGGGTTTGAGCATTTTAAAATGTGGAATAAAGGTTTTATTGGAGAGACACAGAGAGAGAAGGAAAAGAGGAAACTGATCAGAATCAGTTTAGAGTATAATTCCTCCAAAAGTGGGAGGAAAAAGAGCCAAACATAGTCTGATGGATGACCCACACAGGAGATGATAGTTCTCTCTCTATTGGTTTCTGGCTCATTATCAGATTTTAATAAATATTTGTGGATAAATGGATAAAAATTGAAGAAAAATATTTTCAAGTCACTTGTACTCTATTCAGTCACCAAAAGGATATAGAAAAATCTGGTTCCACCTGCTCTCTCATAAACTTTGATTTCCATTGCAGTATGCGATTATACAACAAATATTTTTTCAATCTAATGTATTTCACATTAATAAAAATACTTCTCAAAAAGTTTAAAGAGAAAAATGTCAACTTTATCTTCTACAATATATTAGTAATCTTGATTATTTACTTGCTGAAAGGGCAGAAGGTATTATTTAGATCCAAAATAGCATATTTTTAAGAGGCCCACAGATTTACACTTGCAGTGCGAAGCTTGGCATATCCCTTCCTTTTAATTTGGATTCTTGGACCTATTCCAGGGTTAAGGAGGAAGCTCATATGGGAATGAAAAATTAGCACACGCAGTATGGGCTTTGTTTGTTTGTTTGTTTTTGGCTATTATAAAAACAATAAGTTCATTTGAGATTCAGAAAGACTTTCCATTTGTAATAATTATTTAAATCATTTCAACATTCTGCTGTTGTGCTCAGAGCTTTAGGAAGATGACTAAGCCAAAGTTCATCTCAAAGAGTATATAGGGGATTAAACCTAGGCTCAAAAATAATATGCTAAATGCTTTCACCAAAAGTTACGAAGTACTGTAAAAGGAGAGAAACAGGCAGGCTTGGTCTCATGAAGGAGGATGCTTTTAAGTTGTGCCTTAAAAAGTGATTTTCACTTTGTCTCTCCTTATCCAGTACTTCAGGTTAGAATTTTTGGCCTTAGATATCCAAATTTGTATTTTCACAAGAACAGCTATCTTCTTCAAGAGAAAGGTTTTGATTATATATTATCCAGGATGTAGCCTTGTGACCCTGAGCAAATCACTTGACTTCCCATCTCACCTGACCCTGGGGAAATGATAACTCCCTTGCTTCAGCTCCTTGAAGATCACATTCGGTGTGAAAAGTGCTCAATATTCGGCACACAGTCAACGCTCAATAACTAGCTCTGCAGTGAGCTCCATGTTATCATAACCTGACCACAGCAAAAAAGCAAACAATATAATAAAAAAGGAATAAAGGGGAACTAATGCAAATGTGGTGTCTAGGTGTTCCGCTGCATTCATAGTTTCCAGGGGCTGGGTACTTTCCTCCAGTGCTCAAACACAAGGACTCGTAACTTTAAAGGAAAATTCGGTTTGAATATCTGAAAGATTAGTTCCACTCTGTGAATTCAGCAGTTTTCACAACTTGGATTCACTCTGCACAATGATTTTGATGACTGCTACTTGTTTGTGTTGTCACTTTTCTATTGACCCGGCTGCTAATGACTTTTAGATATGAACAGAGGGAATGTGTACATTTTGAATATGATACCGTCCATTCGTTGTGTATGTCTCATTTTCAAAAGCCCTCATTGATTTTTTTTTTTCTTCTTAGGTCGTATGTAGATAGAGAAAACTGCTAGTGGCCAAGAAAATAGGAGATCCAGTTTAATAAAAAGGCCTTTATGATGAGCTGTGCACACTAGGCTGGGCAAATATTGTGAGATTCCTTCTTACCATGAAAACTTTGAGAACATTGTCCTGAGCAAACCGGGTACAGTTCTTTTTAATTTTAATTTTGGCCCAAAACCTCCTAAATTAGGCTGACTTTTTACCTTGTAAATCTTGTCTTACTTTTCTAACTAAACACGAGCTCTGTGTGTGCCATTCATGGCTTGCATCTTTTTTCTTTTAAAATTTGCATAAATATTACCAAAATAGGTTCAGAAAAAGTGTTCTCTATGACTTTCCTTGACTTAAAGATGAATATATTCTATGATTCTTAGGGAAATAACAAGTTTGCACCTGGTTAAAATCTGAAGTATACAGAGAAAGTATTAACTAACTCACCTAAGGAAAAAAAAAAAAATCCTTAAAGTGAAAAACACTTGAATTTGTTAGAAGGTTGTGATTTATAATAAAAACAACTTCAGATTTGCAATGGCAATTGCTTTCTAAAAATAGGAACAGGAAAAGCTAGTTGGATCAACTTTCTTAAAGACTTCAAAAACTCTTTGAGGAAAGCTCGTCCTCAGCCTTAATCGAAGCCAAAGGAAAACATACTAATTGTATGCGGGATGGGAAATGAGCATTAAACTGAATATGTTTAAATGTTCAAATGATTTCTGATTAGTAGGTATTTATTTGCAGGAAGATATTTCTGCCCCTAAAGTAGCCTCTTATAAACATGAACTATACAAAACTTCAAATGTTTAATACTTTTGCAAACCACATTGTTGATGTTTCTCATCAAAAGTGACAAGAAAACTATTTCATCTGCAGCATTACACTAATACCTACTTCTTTCCTTTCCAAAGGTAAACAGAGTCATCATGCATAATGTTCTCTATTAGAGACCATCAGGATGGATGGCCACTTACATAAAAGTATGTCAGGATCTTGACAGAATCATGCTGTCCTCCTCTGTGCTATAAAAACAAACAAGTAAAAAACAAATTAGAAGTTGTCTCTTAGAAGCACAAGAATTTTAAAAATATGTACATGCATATATAGATACACACATATATATGTAATATATACATATTTGTAAGTGTGTGTATGCATATGTATGCGCCCCTAAGCAAAGTGTTTTTCAGACTTCAAAAGCAGTTTGAGTGACTCATACAGACCCATTCCTCCTCTGACCGACTGGAGTAAGCAGAAGTGACAGCTCTCCGGAGGTGGTCTCAAGGAGCATGAATGGGTATAAGCAGCATCCGAATCTTTGCCTTATGATAACTGTTGCCTATGTCTGAATAATGTGACTCTGTAAAATGCCATCTGTAAAAAAGATAACAAATCATTTATTTTAGATATAAGTGAAATGTAAGGTCCTGAACTCTAACCTTCCTGTTTTACAGATGAGGAAACCAAGATGCCAAACTGGTTAGTCAACACCAGTAGTTAATAGAAGAGATTGGAATTTGAGCTTTTAATTTAGTGTTGTGTTTCCCCCCAGGCATTATTCTTTCTGCCAATCTATAAGGATTTACAGTTCAGAACGAATCTGATGAGTAGGATTCCCCCACGCCAGTCCTATTATCCTATTAGAACTTCTCCCAACTCCTCATTAAAATTCGCAAGATAGAGCAGAAATGACAACCTGGAAAATTAGACCTTCACAGGATGTAATGCTAGAATCTAGGAAGAGCTGACATTAATTACAATATACGTGAAACTAGATTGAGAAACGAAAACTTTCATTTGTCCTTTATGTCAGATCTCAGATACTTATTGAAAAAAAAAAAAGAGAGAGATTCTTCACACATGAGTGTCCCTATATCTTTGCTTCCCTAATTATGGATTCTATGAACTCTATCAGTTAGAAAACCGAGTGGCCAGCATGCCATTCTTACGTACAGCATGCAAAACAAATACTTTCCTCACTCTTTTATTCCGTTTTCCATATCTTAACCTTCATTTTTCTGTATGTTGGGAAAATATAGGAAAATGGTCAGGGCCCCTCAGATGTTCAGAATCTTGCTGAGCATTTGATGTAAATAGGCACGTGTGCTCAGGTGTTCCTTGGTTATTGTCTAATGTAATTGCACATGTGCAACCAGGTGTCCTGGGTTAAGGACTTAAGTATAAAAGATGAGTGGCTCTGATCCACAGCACCCCCTGCCTTCGGGATCCCCCCGGGGGGCCATGGGGTGGCCACTACTGCTGCTGGAGGCTATTGCTGGTGCTGCCAGTGTCCCTGGGACCCTCTGAGAGGCTGCCGCTGTTGCTGCTACTGCTGCTGAGGACTGAGCTCGTGTCATCTGCCAACAGCTCCCAGGATCTTTCCCAATTACCTAGCATGGACCTGCTTGTGAGGGGTCTGGGGACCCAATCTGTACAGTGGATTTGAGGTATCTGAGCCCTAGCTCTGACAATATAAATGGAAACTTAGTATAACTAAAATAATGAAACATTTTGGCTTTAGTTATGATTTGCCTTACTTTACACTATATCTACGAAGAGACCACCAAGTGTTCTCCACCAAGTTGTTCCACCAGTGCAACAACTGAACAGAAAATAAGGAGAAGACACAGGTCATGGTCAACTCATTCTGTGAGAAATAATCTGCATGGCTAAGACACTGTGGAAAGTAAAGAGGCAATGGGCTTAGAAAGAAATGTTGACCTAGTAGGGCCGGCCCGTGGCTCACTCGGTAGAGTGCGGTGCTGATAACACCAAGGCCCCGGGTTCGGATCCCACATAGGGATGGCCGGTTCGCTCACTGGCTGAGCGTGGTGCTGACAACACCAAGTCAAGGGTTAAGATCCCCTTACCGGTCATCTTTTAAAAAAAAAAAAAGGAATGTTGACCTAGTAAAGCTGAGGTGTACTAGGTGAACTCTTATCCAAAACTGGGATCTGTCATCAAATAAGTGGACAAAGGTTGGATCAAGCGCAATCCAATTACAAATCTTAGTGCTTTTCAGATTTTGTCTTGTTTGAGGATTAGCAGAGAAGAAAAAGCAATGTGATATCTATAAGCAAATTTCATAAAGCAAGAGACAGAAAACATTATTAGAAGCCTTAGGAAAGGCATACCTTTGAGAATGATTGGCTACACAATCCAGAAAGAAATGTCAAAAAATGTCTTTGATCATTCATAGATACAAAAAATCAAATTATTGAAATACTAGTACATAGTATTAGAAAGAGGATAGAACAGATTGCAAAAAGAAATGGAAGACATAAAGAAGGATGATATAGAAAGTAACAAAATTAGTATTTACACTGGAAGATATAAACAGCATAACTGGTAGTGCAGAAAATGAATCTATATTATGAAGGGAAATTTTAGTTCTCCCAGATTCTAAGAAAAATGAAGCCATATTAGGTGTAGGGCTCTTTTACCTGCCTGCAATGCTGCCAATTGTTGAACTAGGGCTGGGTCTGGAGCTCACAGACCCCTCAAGCCTGTTCACAGACTGGGTCACAAACCCTTCACACACAGGTCTATGAGCTAGGTAACCAGCCAAAAGGTCCTTGGTGCCATAGGTTGGAAAGCATAGGTTCATGGGGCAGACACCCAAGGCAGTCCCCACCAGCCAAGCGGCAGCACTGCCCAGGCACACTAACTCCATCCACACACAACTTGCTTACAAAGAATGTGTTGCCCCACCCCCAACTGGACCCAAGGCAAGGGGGCCTGAGTAAATTATTTCATTTTTCTCAACATTAGGAAACCATGGCATTATGCTACAAATAACATCTCAATAAATACACAAAAACAAACTTTATACTAATCAAAATTTCTGTGAACAATATTCTAAAATAAAAATTAATATCAAAGTTTAAGCATAAAACAAATCTAGCCATATGGAAAATATATCCAATTACTGGGGAGAAAACAAACTGCATATACATAAGAGCCTTAACTTTTGAGTGAAAAATCAAAATTATAACTACAGAATACTTAGAAACTAATTATAATGAGACTACACATTGAATTTAAAGAATTCAGCCAAGGTTTTATTTAGAGGAAAAACTCAGCCTTGAATGAATTTTATTATCAAACAATCTGAGGTGTTGTGCAATGAACAATTAAATTAATACGGGGAAAATTAGAGAAAACAAACCTAGGAAACATATTCTATTGAAATATCTAATTTTCTTTTATTCTAATATCCATTTTAAAGTCTGCCAAGGTATAGCTGGTAACATTGTAATTTCAGAAGTAGCAATTTCCAAGAACTAGCCTTCTAATTGTCAAACAATTGCCTTCTAGATGATTATGAACCACCATACTACAGCCTATTTGAGGCTCTAAACTTTCCTAAAAATCGACAAGCTGTTTTCTGCTGGTAGGATCACATTTTTGGCTAAAGTAATTTTTTTTCCACCAACTAAACATCTGCTACTCTTCTCAGGTTGCATACAATCAGGAATAAATCTCAAGAGTTGTTTTCTTATCTAGCAAGTGATTAGCTTTTTCAAAAAATACATAGCTGTTATTTTTAAAGTGCTAGACCAGGGAATGTTTTGCTTCATTATAAGTCAGGGAAACCTTAAGGTTCAAAATTTTCTTGTCTCTAGCTTCAATTTTCCTGACATAACTGACTAATGTTAAATGCCATTTGCCCATAATCTGTGTCTCAATTCAGCTACTATGGTTTTTAAAAGCATTCTTTAAAAAAAAGAAAAAAGAAAAAAAAATGGCCAATTATGGACGAATTTTTATCCACCAAAGGACAACATACATTTTCTTTGGGAAGTTAGGCTATTCCAGTTCTCAATTGACCTATATAATTTCTAACTCTGAGGTTCTGAAATATATTATGCAAATTAAAGTAATTCCCAATTGGCATAATTGGTTACACAAGTTTGCACTTAACATATCTTAGAAATAAATGTCTAGGTAAAGCTGATAGAAAATGTGTGTATTTTACCAGATAAAGGCAATGCTGACATGTCTTAACTTACCTCAATATTATCAATACACTTTGTAAATGTAGTATTCTACACAAGACAACAATTAAATTGATTTCACTGTATAAGATCCTATAATAGGTTGCCATTCTTTTTGTCTGGAACTCAAGAGATGTCATAATAAACTTTTCTGTTTAGTAATGGAAAAAAGGCATTTGTGCCACATTTCCTTTTATTCATCAAGCCAATCGTAAAATTGAAACAAATATTAACCTGAAAGCAACACAGCTAAGACAGCAGAGTTTTTGGAATGGGATAAATTAACTTGAAACTTGCACTGTCATCATTTTAAAGAATGTATTTTTAATTACTCTTTACCATCTAAGAAAACCTCTTCTGCCTTTAAAAATATCTTTTTTACTGAGATCCTAATCAAGCTTGTCTGAAAATATATTTTGAATCTAAAATGCATTTATCTGAAGTGATATGGCAACAACGTAGTAGGAAATGAAGTTCAAACTGAAAAAGAAAGGTGAAATATTGTTATGATATCAATGACAGTGTGGTGAACATTTATGTGATCATCTGTCCAGCATTCTCACTATTATTTCCACGATTTATCTTCCTCTCTCTGTGGTATGCCACACACACCCCAGCCAATTTCTACCATATTCTTGCATGAAACTGCTGCTCTAAGCGCAGTTGTTTCATCAAGAGTTGACACCCCATAAAGAACGAGATAATCTTAGTGTCCCAACCCATAGAATCACAAGTGATCCCCAAGTAAACACAACAGTCAAATTAAGCTACATTCTTTACTAGTAGGTTTGCTTTTAGAAACATAAAAATTATATCTTTCTCAGCTGAATTCAGAAGATCTAATATTTAAGTGATTTCTTCAAAAATTAATTCATTTTTTTCAAGATATGTACAGAGAGAAGTAGAAATAAGAAGCAATAGAGAGTCTCTTGGGTTTTGGCAATGTTTGTGCCACAGTTTAGTTCCACTTTTTCCCTTGAGGGAAAAGTTCAAGATCAAGGTGTTTCTTGGTCTTCTTATAAGGACACCAGTCCTAGGAGATCAGGCCACTACCTGTATGACCTCATTTCACCTTAATTACTTTCCTAAAGATTCTGTCTCCAAAAGTCACATTGGGCCAGTCTCTCTATATTCCAGAAGTCAATGTACTCTCCATGTTGCATAAACAAGCTGGATTGGATTTCTACCTCATACGTCATAAAGAACTTATATTGAATGAAAATGAATATTGAGACTGAAGAGTAAAACCACTTAACAGTTTGATAATTTCAGTCAAGTAACTGATTAACTTAGTAAAAAAAACAATCAAAGTAAATTAACCAAAAAAAGTGGGCAAAACTATTTAGTAGTTCCTCCAGACAGAATTTGGGTAAGAAATACATAAACAGCATAAAATAATTATAGAAAAAATTGTGAATTATCTAGCAAAGTGATTCATTATTGTGATTGTAATAAAAACCTACCTGTAGGCCAGTTCCTTCAGGGGTGTCCCAGTTTGACAGGTTCTAATGAGAACAATGGTTAGTTTAGCATCGTAAGAAAAACTGTTCAGCTTCTTTGGAGAGTTCTGGAACTGAATGTCAATCTTTGGTCACACATAAAACTGAATACAAATAAAACACTAATCTTCTACTAACGTAATCCCCAATCTCTTTTCTAGTGAGAACATGAATATAGCAGTTGCTGTCCCTTTTCAGACTCACCCCTAGGGTCAAAGAGTCAGAACTGATGAGGTGGGGGAGTGAGAGAAAATAGTACTAACTCAGGAGCAAATAAAAACCACCAGTCCCACTTTCTGTGACTCTTTTCCCCTTAGGTTTTCTTTCCTTCAGCTCTTTACCCCTGAACTGATATTAGAGACTAGTCCATTTCTAGTAGGCAAAAGTGAATTTATCAATAAGCTAACAGTTTAAGTCTTGGGGCCCGCATTGGCACCAGCCCCTCTGGCAGCTGCTTGTGTAGAGTTTCAAGGTGAGAAGACAGGGTGCCTTCAGGCAGCATTTTTAAGAAAGTATTTCTGGTAAACTGCCTGAAGAGATCTCAGAAGAAAGGCATTGAATCTCCAAGCCTCCAGCAATTTGTCGTGATTTATTTTCTCATTTTAAATAAATATTCACTTTTGTACCTATTTTTGTGCTTATGAATTTGTACTATTATAGACTGAATTGTGAATTGTGTCCCCCCCTCAAAAAAAAAAAAAATTCATATGTTCAAGCCCTAACTCCCAATGTGACTTTTGGAGACAGAATCTTTAGGAAGGTAATTAAGGTGAAATGAGGTCATACAGGTAAGTAAGTGGCCTGATCTCCTAGGACTGGTGTCCTTATAAGAAGACCAAGAAACACCTTGATCTTGAACTTTTGGCCTCCAGAACTGTGAGAAAAATACATTTCTGTTGTTCAAGCCACCAGTTTACGGTACTTTGTTATGAAAGCCCTGGCAGACTGATACAATATTATTTTCTTAAAAAGGAAAATTATATAAACTTAAGGTCCTACAAAACCTGAATCTGGCATTGAGAGCAAAATTAAAAACAGGGAATATGCAGGGTGGGGGTGGAGCACTGAGGAAGATAATTCCAGTTTCCTTCCCTAACACCACTGAGTCTGTCAGAGTCACTCTTTTCTCTCAAAAAATTATCAAAATAGACCTTCATTCCAGGGAAATTCAATACCCGAGAATGAGGAGATTAGAATATTAGCCAAAGTTCTTCTATTTCTGTGTAATGTCATACTATAATCTTCATCAGAGCATCCAGAGCTCAATAAATAATAAATTATATCATCAAAATCATTATATTAACAGCATTGCATGGCCTCATTGTTTGTGATTGCAGTTCTCATTTTAGTTTCACCATAAACAAAGCTTGTATAGACAGGAATTGATATGATTAAACATCCCACTTGCAAACATGAATATATTATGAAGTGTTAATGTGATACATTAATAAGTCATGTCATGTGGTGTAGATTTGATGTTGGAATACGGAGAACATTTTCAGTTTCTTTTTTAAACTCAAAACGATTGACAAATTCGGGGGGATTAGAAGTTTTAGAGAAAATTGTTTTATACCACAGAGAACCCAAGATACAAGGCAGTCATTCCAGACTTGTGGAGACACACTTGCTTTTTTGGATGACGAACTGTGGTATTTAGTCTTTTTGTAGAATCCCCTTAGTCAGGAATTCCTGGTGACTTGCATTAGTTACCACATGTCAAGCCAGGGGCAGTTTTCCCTTTCTACCTGAGAAAAGCAAGCCTTAGGAGATAGTTTCTGTTCTTTGACGCCTGGAAAAAAATTTCCATTTCTATTCATGTTATTCATCATCACAAATACCTACAATCTCAAAGGATTTGCCAGCTCATTGTGTGGTTTGTGGTCAAATATGGAGACTTAAATGAATCCTATCGGTCCTGGAATTACCCAATCAAGAGACACTAAATCTCCTCAATGTGTTATCTAGCCCAGCACCAGGCACTCAAAAGACAAAGTCCGGGACATCCCGTGTTCTCTAGGACCTCACAAAATGCTAGGGAACACTAAGACAAAAACAAATGTTATTATCCATCAAGTGCAGCAATATAAACTTGTACATTCTAGAGGTAATAGAGAAGCATGGTAGGGAATGGATTTAGTGAAGAACTAGTGAATGAGCTGTATAGAAGTTTGTCATATGGAAACTCTGGAAATCAGGAAAGGGGTCCCCGAAGAGATGAACCAGTGTGCTCAAAGATGTGCTGATGAGAAGCTCAATATTTTCAATCACTGAGTAAATATTTAATTTATTAGACAGATTTAATAGGAATCTATCATATATCAGACATTATATGGAGCCATGAGATGAAAAAGAGAAATACAGCATAATCCCCCTGGTTATGTTTTGATGCTCACTAAGTTCATGTGTGCCTCCGATTTACTCTATGACGTGACGATAGCTGCATTTCAACACGTCAGAATATTTAGAATGCTTTGTTAAAATATATGGAGCTATAATGTTTTATATTTTTCTTAGTAGAATTTAGAAATTCTATAATAGAAGAGAATGTTAACAAGTAGCACATTTTCCCCTGGCATGTCTTGAAAGCTGCTTTCTCCACCGAAACAATCTTATTCCAAATCAGACTGACCAATATCTCATTTTTCTTTAAAGTTGATAAAGCAGGGCAGGCTCATGAGGCTCAGTTTTCTGAGCTAATGTAATTTTGTTTCCAATAACAATGCAGTTATGTCTCTTTGAAGAGCAAAGTTTTCATGCTAGACGTGGTGATGTAGAGATTAAGGTGATATTGCACTTGTCACAGCAGACCCTAGCGAGAATACATTTTGAAAAGGAAAAAAAGTAAAGGTGACAGTCCACTTAGGTATTCCAAATCACTAGGGGCTGTAAAACCACAGCAAAAATCTCTGGTGCTTTCTTTTCCTAATTGCATAAACATTTTTTACATGGAGCAGACTGTGAATATTGTCAGCAGTCAGAGAGTTGTTCCAATAATCATTTTATAAGATACCATGTCACAGAGGATGACATTTGTACTTTAGGATTTCCCTGAGAGCTGTGCAGAAAAACTTATACTCATGTCAAAACAGGTAAAAATGTACAATCCAATCTCTTTAGTGTTTTAAATAGGGAAAAATAATAGTACACAGTCCAGGGCATTGTAAGTTAAAAATTTTGTTAGGAAAAACTAAAGGGAGGAAAAGAGAGGTGGTTGATTTAGTTTGCCACTGCTTGGTTCTGAAAACAACTTGCTTTCTTCCACCACTTCAGCCCATTCCAATGATATTTAGATTGCATGGTATTTAAGTTAATGTATTTGGTACTTTTCATTGTTCCATGAACGTGAGTGCTTGGTAGAGCACAAAACTGACTGTGTAGTCCTCCCTGAAGAAAGACTTGAGAAGTAGCTTAAGGCTGGAACTAGTGAAACTAGAAGCCACCCCCCTCTACCAGGGCGAGCTCCTCTTTCTACGGACATCTTCCACGTAGATGGCTATTCCATGAACAAGAGCTGTGCTACCTGTACGCTTTGAATGCATGTGCTGTCAGCATCCACATGGTCAGCTAATGACAGCAAATTCTAATATTTTGACATGCTATGTGAAAGGCCAGAAAATCCAGGTTGTGAAAAGCAGGAGGAATTGACACCTGTTGAGCCCAGATGTTGCCCATTATAGTGAACTCAGACCTGCAGGGAGTGTGTTGTGGTGGGCTTAGCGATAGCTCGGAAATCTTTCATGAGACTTCTATGCCCCTAGGGAGAGAACACAGGCAGCTGCAGGACTACATTTTGACTACATCAATTCAGTCGACCAGGAAAATTTCAATCACTGTCTATATAAATTGGGCCAAGTCACAGGTTTTCCAGTTTCCAGTTATGTATGAGTGGAACAGATCATACTATTCAGTTGGAAAGCATTTTGGAGTAATCAGAATATAGAGATTGTACAAACACAATGTAGACTTAACATATGTAAGATGATAATTGTTTCTCAAATGTGGTCCATACTTTTGCTCATTTACACCTATTTAATTTCATTGGTGTGTCCACTGAGAATTTATATATCCTTATATGAACAAATGAATATTACATATAATTCCATATAATTTTATAAGTGATGGCAAGCTTCTAGGAAAGGTTCAGTGTATTTGTATAGTTCTGTCAATAGCAAACAAAATATAAAAAATTATTATATTTTTGGAACAGTTTTACTTATTTTATGTTCCTTCTATGTCCTGTTTTTTCTTTTCAATTTGTCCTAGGGATTATATCACTCAAAATGTGTCAAACTTTACAACCTACCCATAGTGGATTCAGTTTTACAACTGAGTCACGTGGGTCAAACTACATACTTTTTAGAATCCTAGTTCGTTTCTTTTTTTTTTTTTTTTTCTTTTTTCCTTTTTGTCTTTTTTCGTGACCGGCAACGGATCGCAACCCTCAGTGTCGCGCCTGTACCGGACCGGGACCGGCAACGGAATCGCAACCCTCGGTGTTGCTCCCGCACCTCGCTCAGCCAGTGAGCGGGAACCGGTCTGTATGTGGGATCCGAACCCTCGGCGGGAGCGCCACCACACTTCCCAAGCGGCGCACTGTAGCAGTGCGCCACCGGGCCGGCCCCCTAGTTCGTTTCTAAATATAGAATAAAAGAAATCCTCCTTTATTGTTTCAAACATCAATTCGGGAGCCAAAGAAGCTTTTTCCTTTCTATCTATCATGGTCAAAGCAACTTTTCAGTTTCTCCCCAGATAATTTTACATGACATTCGTTAAGTGTGTACATTATATTAGGTGTGTTAATATAGTCTCTTGCACTAGGAACACCAAAGCTGATTAATTTAATAAAAATATAGTCAAGACAAGTCTAGAATGGATCTTTTGTAGCAGGTGGAGAAAAAACCTTAGATTAAGCTGTCTATTCTAAACCCATCAACTTGCTATAGTCTCACTTTTCTCTCATTTAGCATTCTAAACACTTCTTTAATATTCCAAATGTTCTCATCCTTTCACCCACAGAAGAGGGGGAAAATACTGTCATCTTTATTTCCGAATTCATATGTGATCATAAGTTTTAAAATTTACAGTAATGGACATCTTCTATAAAATACCTTGGTATCTTTACAGTTCTGCTTCTCTCTTACCATTTAAAATTCATATGACTCAATTCAAGTTGATATGTGTAACTTTACCTCATTACACATTTTAAGATGAGAAAGTGAAAATAATTGCACGAAGACTGTGCTGTTCATTGATTTCATAGGATCTTTAGTCCTTTTTAATAATGGCCACCTCCCTCACTTTTCAATGTGTGTTGTGTATGCTGCAAAAGTGGTGAGAAGATTACATTTAGAATTCTGTGAACATTAGACAATAAAAAAGTTGCAGTGTTTTTTCCCAGTTGTTTTTCAGTTTCTTTCAATTTATCGTGAAAAAGAATTTCAATTTCTTCAGTCTTATGAAAAGGTCTCTGCCAGATATCTGTGTTTGATATACAACTAGGAATCTGGAAAAAGTGTAGATATATAGAAGTTTGCAAAGAATAAACTTGAAAAACTGAAAATCACTATGAATCATTTAAAAAAAGAGTATTAACTTTTTCTGTAGCTTTGACCGGTAGATAAAAAGTTTCTTTTATATTTTTTATACTCACAATTCCCAGGTATTTGTCTAGCCACCCAACAATCTTGCTGGCTTCTCTTAGCAATATCTTGTGATCTCATCTTTCTTCTAGAAGCACAGTAATGCAAACAGCTCCTCACAGAGACACATGGAGACACTAAATCAAGTGCTTGAACATCAGATGTCCAAATTTAAAAGACAAACTAGATCAAGTATTTTTAAAATTAAAGTTTTACCAAATGGGTCCATACTTTCTTTTATTTAAAGGAGCAGCAGAAAAGCACATGCATGCCAGACAGTCTGCCCTTCATTTAGTTCTGAAAGCTTGGGAAAATTGCGTAACTTGCATGACTCAGTTTTGTCATCTGTAAAATGGAAAAAATAAAAGCACCTACCTCATAGAACTATTTTGAAGATTAAGTGGTTTATACATGCCAACCCTCTTGTCAGTGCCTGACGTGTAGCAAGTACTCAAATGCTAGCTACTGTTATCCAACAAGCAATGATTGTACCACTTATTCCATAGTACGTGGAATTATAATTTTCATGAGTTCCTTGAGGGCCAAACTTTGTATATAGAAGCAGAGCTAACTGTTGCCATCAGCTCAGCTAATGCTCTACTTCTGTTGAGGTGGCAGTTACCCAGCGCGCCATTCCATACTAAATGATTTCCAATCAATCACTCGTGATTGCACATCACTTTGCATCAATCAGTAAGGACAATTCTCAATCTGATAAGAAGCTAAAGGGTGAAGTCAATTACAGTTGCTTGATATTTTCTGATTGCATATTCTTTATAAATATTTTATGTATCTAAGTCATATTGTCACAGTTGGGTACTGCATTGTGAAACTATAAGTAATTAGAATTAAAGTTGTTAGAGCCTCAAATACAGGATACATAAGCAATATGTAGCAACACTAAAATATATGGTTTTGTGCATACAACTCTACAGCTTAAAAATAATTCAAAATGCACTGAAAAATAAAAATAAAAGAGACTACATTAGACAAATAGCTGAAATAATAATCATAGCATCAAGAAAACATAATATAACAATTTTGGGGGGGTTTTGTTGTTGTTTGTAGTAGACTTTATATTTTTAGAGCAGTTTTAAGGTTACAGAAAAATTGAGCAGAAAGTGTGGAGAGTTCGGACATGCCACCTCTCCCCACACACCTACACAGTTTCCGCTATTATTAACATCTTGCATTAGTATGGCACATTTTTTACAATTGATGAACTGATACTGATATTATTGCTAACTAAAGTCCATGGTTTACATGAGGTTTCACTCTTCGTTTTGTACAGTTCTGTGGGTTTTGACAAATGCATAATGTCATGTATCTACCATTACAGTATTATACAGAACAGTTCCCCCCCAAACCCTGGCAAACAGTGATTCTTTTATTATTTTTACAGTTTTGCATTTTCGAGAATACGATTTTGTTTAAGTCATATAGTATGCAACCTTTTCAGATTAGCTTCTTTCACTTAGTGATGTGCATTTAAACTTACTCCGTGTCTTTTTGTGGTTTGATTATTTATTTTTAGTACTGAATAATATCCTATTGTATGGATTTACCAATTTGTTTATCCAATCACTTGTTGAAGGACATCTTGATTGCTTCCACATTCTGGCAACTATAAATAAAGCTCCTATAAATATTTGCATGCTGGTCTTTGTGTGGACATAAATTTTCAACACATTTGGGTAAATACCTAGGAACGCAATTGCTGAATTCTTATGCTAAGACTATGTTTAGCTTAGTGAGAGACTGCCAAACTGCCTTCCACAGCAGCTGCACCAGTGGCGTTCCCACCAGCAATGAGCGAGAGCTCCTGCTGCCCCCCTCACCAGCATTTGGTATTGTACGTGTTTGGGATTGTGGCCATTCTATTAGGTGTGCCCTGTTCTTTTAATGTGCAGTTCTCTAATGAAAAATCTTGTTGAGCATATTTTCATGTTTATCTGTTACATGTCTTTTGAGCTCTTTTACCCATTTATTAAATAGGATTTTTTTTTTGGGGGGGGTGGTTGGTTGTTTTTGAGTTTTAAAAGTACTTTGTATATTTTGGATATACACATCCTTTATCAAATATTTGTTTTGCAAATATTTTCTCCTAGTCTATGAGTGGTCTCTTCATTCCCTTACCAGTGTCTTTTACAAAACAGAAGTTTTTAATTTTAATTCTTCGCAATGGATAAACAGCTGAAAAAATAATCATAGTATTAAGAAAACCCTATATATCAATTATTTTTAATAATAAGTTGTCCTAGAGTCATTTCTGAGTTTGTATGAGAGTTACAGCATAAAGACTGAGTTGCCATTAACAATGGCCCAAGGAAATTACTTAGAAATATAAAGAATAATTCTAGAAATATTTTTAGGAGCACTAAAAACAAATGTGGTAAATTCAGTAAGAAAATTTAAATTGTTATTTGGGAAATTATGTGTGAACTTTCAAAAAAATCAAAATGGAATATGTACACTTGGCGACTTCAATAAGTTCACGGAAAAACAGAATTGAAACATAATGAATCTTTCCATGAGCTTTTTGAAGACCATTCATATATATCATATTAGATCATATGTGTCATCTATCATTAGATCATGTATATATAGATGAATATATATAGAGAGAGACAGAGAGGCAGAGACAGAGAAAGAGACAGAGAGATGCCAACCCAGGGCAGGGAATTAAAGATTATAGATGACTTAGGATCACCACCTGCCCTCTAGGTTCAAATGACAAACTGATTGCATCTTACATGCCACCTCCAGTGGATTGGTGGTAGCTGCACGAGGGCAATATTGAGAAGACTCAGTAGGAAAGAAAGCCGTGATTGATGAGCGGTGGAATCTCTGCTGTGGAATGCTCACAGCGTTTGATCTCAACTCTCAACCACACCTTGGAAAGGAAGAACTCCTGGATAAGTCAAAAGTGAAATTACAAAACACACTAAGATAGAGATTTCATGGGAGAAGAAAGGCATTGTACCATGAGCTGAATGGTGAGTCCTTTCTTCTTTATATTCTATATTATGACCAGCATGGGGCCCATCCTTGGAAGATCCGAGCAGGAATCTGTGTGGGGCTCATGGCTGGGATAGAGAACATCCCTTTCCTGATGATTCAGAAGCAAAACAAAAATGCCTTTCAAAATATTTTAGATGTTGAAATCATCTCTCTATTTCTGATCCATTCCTCTAGGCCTCAGGTAAGAGTCTTCAGAACACAGACGATGACAAAACAAAAAGAAAAATAAAAGCTACACAGGATGGCTGTATGGCTGAGAAAGAACATTCTTTCTGAGTAAAATCAGAGTAAAGAAACTTGTGAGATAAAAAATGAGGACAAGAATAGACAGTGCTGTGGCAAACACCTGATGAGGAAGACAATAATTACTTTCTAGCATGTGCACCCTTCAACTCTAAGCCAAAGTCTCAGTCAACCTGATTAAGGATTGGCTACAGTTTTCCCAGAAGCTACTACTTACAATTAGTAATATTATGTATTTGACAATTGTCTTTTCTTAGGGTTTCAAATACAAAATCTGAAAATTTTCCCACTTTGTAAAGATGCATTTGTCTAAACTGATTACAACATCATGCAAAGATTGATCTAAAACCAAAACAGCAATCCTGTAGCTTAAGAATGCTGATATTTTTCCTGCCAGATCAACAATAAAATGACAGAGCTAGTTAATTGTGCTCCTCCCTTCATTTCATCATGAGCAAGGACCTAAATTTAGCAAGTAAGCCGAATACAGGAATCTCCAAGCATGTCAAAATATGATGGCAATTAAATTGACATCTCTTCTGCACCTCGTTTTTAAAGGAATATATTTTTCAAGGCCTTGACAGTCAAAAACTATTTAGATTATTTATGACATTTCCAATGAGTTAGTAACGTTTTTTATTACATTACATTTTGCATAATATAATTTGTCACTATTTCTTTATTAAGCTTGTTTTATATTCATAGTTGTCCCACAACACTATATTTTCCTCTTTGTCAGCCCAGAACTTCATTATGAAGGATGAGGTTTTATCGTTTCCCAGTGATGCAAATGTCTACAGTGAATAAGTGTCATTATGCAGGAACAGAAATTTAGTTTTCCTCCATTAACCAGGCAGGCTAATGACTCAACAAGTTTATAGCTTGCCACAAAATTTGATAGCTCAATGTGAGTTAGAACAAATGAGAGTGACATGGATTTAAAGATTAGAGAGAATACTTTTTTGTTTTATCATTGGTGAATTTTCTAACTTTTCCTAAACTAAGGTCTGGGTTTCTGTTGGATTAATAAGTAGGGACCCCTCCTGACCTTCTCTCTTAAGGAAGAATAACTTTGACTCTGCTGCCAGCAGTTCAACAGGTCTCATGTTTATCTCCCCAGAACCAATTCAGCCTAAGGACATAGTCAAATGGTGAGCATTCATCTATATCCCCAAATCAAAACTTCTCCAACACTTTATCTCCTATGGAAGAGAGCATGCACATAAGTTCTAGAGAGCGTAAAAGAAAAGTCCCCATAATGAACTTTCCAGGTTTTATATCTAAATCCAGAAAACATAAGAGAAGATTGAGCAGGGAAAGTGTTCAGCCTAAACGTAGACATTACCTCCTGAATGCGTAGCATAAGATAGCTTTTCAGGGTTAGCTAATACTTACAGATCTTCAAACTCTCACCACTACTAAAATGTATTTATGGTTTTAGATAAAAGGTAGGGATTAAGGGGAAGGGAGTCAGGAACCAGGTGCTCTAGCCTTTCTTGTATCTTTACAATAGTATGGGTTGGTTATTCTATAACTTTACTGACAAGAAGCAGAAATACTACACAGCTATTTTGCAAAAAGGAGGTAAAACAAATGCCAGCATGTGGGGAAATATTGACCCCCCAAAATTACCCAAAGGAGCAATAGGAAGAGAGTCTTGTTCAAGGCATTAAACTTTTGTTCTGAAAGTCCCAGACCAAGAGGACCACAAAGATGGATGCTTAGTAGGTATCTGTTGAAGGTCAAAGCAATCGTCAACCACTTCACAACTGTACCATGAGTAGAAAAGACCAAAAACAAATTCACTGTTGGTAGAGGTTATCCCAAATCAAAAAGATTTAAAAGTATGCTCACTTTAAAATGGTTAATGTTAAACTATGTGATTTCACTCCAATTAGAAATATATTATATAAGGGCAAGGGGTAGGGGAGAGTCCACTACAGTTCTTGACAAGCAGGCATGTTTGATGAAAGAATACAATGAAAAACTGTAAAAAAGAAAATGAATAGACCTGGGTCTTAGACTGAGCTATTTAAGTAATTAGCTATATGACTTTGAACATGACTTTTATCCTATCTGGATTTTAAATCCTAAAAATTGAAAACTTTGGACTAGTTGATGGCCAAGATTCCTTCTATTTCAAAACCCCCATGAATCTAAGTTTCCTTACCTCAAATGCTAGTATTCTAATATAACTGCAAAAAAGTTCCAATTGTTTGAAAACATGAAAAAATTATACATTCATTTATTTAGATACCTATAGAAGTGAAAAATAAGGGGAAAAACAGAAACTCCCTATATGCTAACAAAATAAATAAATGGTTAACATCAGTTGACTTTAAAACTTTTTCATAATCTCTTTTCTAGAAGGACCACATATGCAAAAAGTCAAAACTCATGGGAATTGTTATATATAAGTGTAGCCATGGTTTAGATTAAGAAGAATTTTACAAAACTTCAGCCTGGATCAATCTTTGTATCAGCTTCATTTAAGTAAAATCTACACACAATAAAATTTACTTTAAATGTAGACTTTGATGAATTCTGACAAATGATACCATTATATATCCACCACTATAATAATGACATAGAAAATTTCTATCACTCTGAAAATTTCCCTTGTGCCCCTTTTCAGTTAGTCCCTTTGCCAACCCTTGGCAACTGCTGGTCTGTTTATTATCTTCAGAGTTTGCTTTTCCAGAATGTTACTGTAGTGGATTGAATTATGTCCCCCAAAACTCACTGAAGCTCGAATTGTGTCCCCAAAGTTTTATTGACCCTCCACTTGACCCCCACTGTGACTGTTAAGAGGGTGGGAAATCCTATTACGGTAATTGAAAGGTGGAGCCTTGAAGAAGTGATTAGATTGTAGGACCGTACAGTAGTGAATGGATTGAAAATGGTAGTCAAGGGTGTGGCTTTGAGAGCTTTAAAAGAAAAGAGAGGAGAGTCTGTCTCTCTCTCTGCTCTGCTATTTTTACAATGTGATACACTGCAGTCACTGTCACCACCACCAAAGAAGACTCACCAGATGTGTTCCCTGGACTTTGGACTTCCTAGCCTCTGAAACTTTATGCAATAAATTTTGTTTTCTCATAAATCACCCAGTTCCAAGTATTTTGTTATAAGCAACAGAAAGGGACTAATACAGTTAATGTAAATGGAACCAAACATTAGGTATACCTGTGTGTATGGCATTTTTCACACAACGTAATGCTTTAGAGATTAATTCAAGTTGTTGTGTGTGTCGATATATTTTTCTGAGTAATATTCCAATCTATGGATGTACTACTTTTTTTTTAACCAGTTGATGCACATTTGGGTTATTTCTTGTTTCTGGCTATTATAAATAAAGCTGCTATGAATATATGAGTACAAGTCCTTATGTAGGTATTTATTTTCATTTCTTTGGGGTAAATACCTATGAGTAAAATGGGTAGTGTATGCTTAACTTTGTGAGAAACTGTCAAAATGCTTGTAATAGTGGCTCTACCAGTTTGCATTTTCACCAAAAATGTATAAAAGTTCCAGTTTCTCCTGATCATTATCATCACTTAGAGTTGTCAAGTTTTGGGAGTTTGTTGTGTAGTTTGAGTCTTGTGGTTTTTAAAATTTTTTTCTGTCATTCTAATCAGTGCATAGAGTACTCATTGGTTTTACTTTGCATTTCTACACCAGTTAATAACGTTGAGAATATTTTCATGTGCTTCTTTGACATTCATGTGGCTTTTCTAAACAAGAGTGAGTTCAAACATTTTTCGCAATTTTTTGCTGCTGTTAATCATGCTATTTGTCTTATTATTCAGTTGTTGGGTTTAAAAAAAAATATATATATATATTATGAAATGAGCATTTATCAGAAATAAGTTTTGAAAATATTTTCTCCCCTGTTTATTAACTTATTAAATTATGTATTTATATCAGTATGAAATCATGCATATTTATTTTACACTTTGAGATATACCCTAATAATACTTTATTAATTTTGTTATTCAAATTGTTTTAGCTTTGGCCATTGGGGGGCCCTTCAGTTGGCTCTTGTGGCCCTTTAACATAACCCCATCTAGAATCAGTCATTTCTCCAAGAATCCCTGGTTCAGTGCCCTAAAAAGCTCCTATGCTTCACCTATTCATTCCTCTCCCCTTTTCTCTACTTCCTGGCAAGCACTGACCTGTGTACTATATACAGTTCTGCCTTTATCTTTTGTCTATAGTTTTGCCTTTTCCAGCATGTCATATAATTAGAATCTTGCAATATGTTGCCTTTCAAGACTGGCTTTTTTTACTTACCAATATGAAATTAAGGTTCTTCTGTGTCTTATTATGGCTTGGTAGTTCATTTCCATTTATGACTGAGTAATATTCTACTGTACAGATGTGCCACAGTTTGCTTATCTTTCCACCTATTGAAGGACATTTTGGTTGTTTTCAGCGTTTGGTAATTATGAATAAAATTGCTATTAGTATTTGTGTGCAGGCTTGTGTTTAAACCATTTTTCAAATTAGTTGGGTAACATGTTTATCACAACTCTGTTTATAGCAGCCACGAGTTGGAACCAATCTAAATGTTCCCTGACAGATGACTTGATAAGGAAAATGTGATCTATAACACAATGGAATACACTCTGACATAAAAAAGAATGAAATTCTGCCATTTGCAGCAATATAAATGAACTTAGAGAAAATTATGTTAAGTGAAATAAGTCAGGCACAGAAAGAGAAATACCACATGTCCTCACTCATAAGAAGGAAGGAAGGAAGGAAGGAAGGAAGGAAGGAAGGAAGGAAGGAAGGAAGGGAAACAACCATCACAGTAATACATTAAATTTTCAAAAAAAAGAGAACAGAACTGTGGTTATTAGTGGTGGAAAAGGGGGAGGGAGGGGTTAGCAAGAAACTGGCTAAGAGTCACAAAGATTGATTACGTTTTGTAAACATGAGTATGCTAATCATCCTCATTTGATTACCACATGTTGTACACAGGAATTGATATATTCAAATCTGTACCCCACAAATATGTACAAGCAATTATGTTTCAGTGAAAAAAGCTGTGAAAAATAAATGGAATAAAATAAAAGACTAAAGAGACATAGATTAGTTGCGTAAAAAATTAGAAGCATAATTGCTGGATCATATGATAAAGATTGTTGAGGTGATGACTGGAATTGCAGTGAACCTATAGATCAAGTTGAAAAGAATTGTCATCTTAATATTTAGTCTTTCAAAACATGAATATGGACTCTCTCTCCATTTATTTAGATCTTTTATTCTTTTATCAGAGTTTTATAGTTTTCTACCTATAGATCCTATACATATTTTGTTAGATTTAGGCCTATGATCGTGATCTTGTTATTAACAAAAATGAAATTGTTTTTTATTTCAAATTCCAACTGTTCATTGCTGAAATAAGGAAATCAATTGACCTTTTTTATATTAACCTTGTATCCTGCAAACTTGGCAAAATTGTCTCTTATTTGCATGAGGGTTTTTTTTTGTTGTTGATTATTTGTGATTTTCTACATAGACAGTCATATTATTTGTGAACAGAGGCAGTTTTTCTTCTTACTTCCCAATTTGTATCATTTTATTTCCTTTTCTTGTGTTACTGCGCTAGGTAGGACTTCTGCATTACGTTGAAAAGGAGAGATGAAAGGCAACACTATTGGCTTGTGTTGGATCTTAGGAGGAAAGCATCCAGTTTCTCACCATTACATATGATGCTAGCTACAGATTGGTGTAGAAGTTGGCCCCTCTATTCTTAATTTGCTGAGGGTTTTGATCATGAATAGGTGCTCAATCTTACCACATACTTTTTCTTCATCAACTAATATGATCATAGGATTTTTCTTTAGTTTACTAATATGGCGGTTTATATTAACTGATTTTCAAATGAACTAGCCTTGCATACATGCAATAAATCCCCTTTTTATGGTATATGCCTTTTTATACATAGTTGTATTTTATCTGCTAATATTTTCTTGAGGATTTCTTCTATATTCTTAAGAGATATTAGTCTGTAAGTTTTCTTTCTTGAAATATCTTTGTCTGCTTTTTTTTTTTAGGGTAATGTCAGTCTTACAGAATGAGTTAGGTCTTATAGAATGTTTCCTCTGCTTCTACTTTCCGGAACAAATGTCAGAGAATTGGTATCATTTCTTCTTTAAATGCTTGACAGAGTTCGCCATTGAACCCATTTGGGCCTGATGCTTTCCTTTTTTTTTTTTTTTTTTCTGCTGAAGATCATTAATTATTGGCTCAATTTCATTAATAGTTATGGGACAATTTATGTTATCAGTTTCTCCATCTGTGAGTTTTTGCAGTTTGTGTCTTTCAATGAATTGATCCATTTTATCTGAATTATCAAATTTAAGCATACAATACAAGTACATTTATAGCCATAAACTTACCCAATATATTTTTACTATTGTTATTTTGAGAACAAACAGTTATCTATTAGATCAATAAAGAATAATAAAAATAAGATTTTATTTTACCGTCATTTCTTCCTTCTCTGACACTGTCAGTCCAAGCTTCTGACCTATACATTTTCCTTCTCCCAGAAGAACTTCCTTTAACATTTATTGTAGGACAGATTTTCTGATGACACATTCACTGTTTTTGTTTGTCTGAGAAGTATTTATTTATTGATTGATTGATGCTAAAATCAGTATAATTACTATATTTATCATTACACAATTTAATCACTTTTCTGGCCTTTCACCAATTTCTTGCTTTTCCCCTCTACTTTCCCTCCTCTAGTAGCCTCAGTTCCATTCTATCCTTTTGAAAGTTCAGTGAATTATTGTGATTGTTGTATCTTTCTACCTTTTTTTTTTAATTAGTTGGGTTTTTTTTTTTTAGCTCCCTCATATGAGCGAGGACATGTAGTACTTCTCTTTCTGTGTCTGGCTTATTTCACTTAACGTAATTTTCTCTAACTTCATCCACATTGCTGCAAATGGCAGAATTTCACTCTTTTTTATGGTTGTCCATTGATGGGCATTTAGGTTGGTTCCAACTCTCAGCTATTGTAAACAGGGCTGTGATAAACACAGGTGTGCAGGTATCCCTTTGACACAGAACTGTAAATTAGTGTAGTCACTATGGAAAACAGTATAGAGGTTTCTCAAACAACTCCAGATAGAACTATCATACGATCCAGCAATCCCGCTGCTGGTTGTCTATGCAAAAGAAAGAAAGTCATCATGAGAAAATATTTATTAGTTCTTCACATTTAAAGAATAATTTTACTTCATGTAGAATTCTAGATTCTTTTTCCCCATTACTTTAATTTTACTCTTTTCTTGCTTATGTGATTTCTGATAAGTCCAATGTAATTCTTATCTTTTTCCTTTACATTTTTTTTTTTCTGTTTTTAAAAATGTTTTCTCTTTGGTTTTCTGCAGTTTGAATAGGAACCAGGTGTAGTTATTTTGCTATTAGCCAATGTGGTGTTCTGAGTTTCCTGGACCTGTGGTTTCAAGCCTGTCACTAATTTTGGAAAATTCTTATCTGTTACTTCAAGTACTTCTGTTACTTTCTCTCTCTCTCTTCTTATTCTCATACTTCAAACACACATATGTTATGCCATTCGTAATTGTCCCACAGTTCTTGGATATTCTTTTCCATTTTTTTCCTTCTTTTTTTCTTTGCTTTTTCATTTGGAAGTTTCCTGTTGACATATCCTTAGGCTCACTAATTCTTTCCTTGTCTGTGTCCAGTATACTGTTGAGCCCATCAAGGGAAATCCCAATTTCTGTACAGTGTTTTTGCTTTCTAGAATTTCCTTTTTGGTTCTTTCCTAGGTTTCCATCTCTCTGCTTACATTACCCATCTGTTCTTGCATGTTGTCCACTTTTTCTATTAGAAACCATAACATTTTAATCATGTTTAATATGATAATAAATTTTCTATCTCATAATTCCAAAATCTGTGTCATATGTGAGTCTGGTTATGATGCCTGAGTCATCTATTCATGCTGTGTTTTTCTTGCCTTTTAGCATGCCGAACAATTTTTTGTTGAAAACAGAACATGATGTAATGGGCACTAAGGTACCTAGGTCTTTAATGTAAGGTTTTGTGCTAATCTGGCTAAGAAATAGGCTGTGTTTCATGTTTGTGGCAGCTGTAGGTGACAGAGGCTTTAGTTTCCCCTTGTGCCCTTTCTTTTTTATTCCGTCATCTGTTGTTTGAGTTTCCCTAAGAACTCCTAAAATAGGGTCTGTGTCTTGCAGCTATTTCCATTGTAATCCACTGTTACCACACTGGAGCCCTGCTGATGTGGTAGTAAGGTGTAGGGAGGGTTGTGTTGCATAATCATCTTAAATTAAATCTGTCTCTTAATGGACTGAGTCCCTGGGCTGTGGACTTCAGAAGTGTTTCTTGGCCTTTTTTTTATCTCCTCTTTCTTGAGACAGGAAGGCTAGAAGAGGCTTTTGTTGGCTAACTGCAGTTAACCCAGGGATGTAAGGCTCTGGTATAACCATTTCTTTGGGTAAAGTAATCCTTTTTATGGAGAAGACTTTGGGTATATCTAAAAGTACTTAATGAAACATAGGAGGGGATTTTTCTCACATCTTCACCATGAGAACTTAGTAGAGTTTTCCAAGTAAAACCCACAATAGTGGGGAGCTACCGTAATACTGGCCCCCAGTTTATGGCTCCAGCAGCTTCTGTTCCAGGTAAGCCTACAAGAATTGGACAAGAGAGTGTCTGTACATTTGGTACCTTCCCCAGACTTTGCCCTCTGCGATTCTTTTTTCGGTTGATTTTAATCTGTATATTTTCCCAGTAATAAACCCTAACCATAAATGTGATAGCTTTCTGTGAGTCCTTCTAGTAAATTACAGAAACTGAAGTTGCTTTGGGGAAATCTGTGAACTTGGAATTGAAGCTGGAACTGAGAGCAGTCTCGTGCGAACTGTGGGGCCTCTAACTTTGTAGCTGGTGAAAACTTACATGCTGCCGCTTTTCTGATTTCTGTTTTATTGGTTTCTGGTCTTATCTTTATTATTGATTTCCTTCTACTTTCAGGTTTTATTTGCTTCTCCTTTCATTAATTTTTTAAGGTCGAAGATTAAATAATTGATTGTATGCCTTTTTCTTTACTAACATAAGAATTTTGTGCTATAAATTTCCCTCCAACAGTGCTTTAGATGCATCCCACATATGTTAGTATGATGGAGTTTTATTTTTTCATTAATTAAAAAATATTTTCTAATTCACCTTGAGATTTATTCTGTAATCCATGGGTTATTTATTAGCCTGCTGCTTAATTTTCAGATATTCATGTATTTTCCAGATATCCTTCTGTTGTTGATTTCTATGTTAATTCTTTTGTGGTCAAACAATGTTATTTCTATTATTTCAATCCTCTAAAATTTATTAAGACTTATTTTATGGTTCAAAAGTGGTCTTTCTTGATAAATGAATTGACTCTTTGTGATCATTATACAATTTACCTCTTTATCTCTAGTAACATTTTTATTTTAAAGTCTGTCTTGTCGGATATTAGTGTAGCTCTATTATGGTTGTAGCTTACATGGTTTATGTTCTGCCATACTTTTTTTGTTGTTCCTTTTTGTCTTTTTTACTGACCAGTAATGGGATCGCAACCCTCGGTGTCGTGCCCGTACCAGGGACCGGCAACGGGATTGCAACCCTTGGTGTTGCGCCCGCACCGCGCTCAGCCAGTGAGTGGGAACTGGTCTCCACATGGGATCCGAACCCTCAGCAGGAGCGCCGCCACGCTCCCAAGCGGCGCACTCTCCAGTGTGCCACCGGGCCGGCCCGTCTGCCATACTTTTATGTTAAATGTATCTGTATTTTTGAATCTAAAGTTTGTCTCCTGTAGACAGAATATCTTTGGATCTTGTTTGTTATACAATCTGACAATCTTTGCCTTTTGATTGGATTGTTTAATTCATTTACAGTCAATGTTACTATTAATATTGTGGGATTTACATCTCCCATTTTACTTTTTATTGTACACAACATATGTTGCTTTTCTAGCCTTCTTTTACTGTATTCTTTTGTATTAAGTGAATACTGTCTAGTGTAACATCTTAATTACTTTAATAATTTTTACTTTTAATAATTTTTTCATTATACTTTTAACATTATTTCCTTAATGATTGCTCTAGGGCTTATCACATGTATCTTACCCTGTCAGAATCTACTTCAGATTTATGCTGAATTCATTCCAATGAGATCTAGGTTATACTTTTAACATTATTTCCTTAATGATTGCTCTAGGGCTTATCACATGTATCTTACCCTATCAGAATCTACTTCAGATTTATGCTGAATTCATTCCAATGAGATCTAGAAAGGTTACTCCTACATAGCTCTATCCTTCCTCCTCCTTTTAGTGATATTATTGTCATATATGTTATACATTTTTATGTTACAAACCCAACAATACATTGTTATAATTATTGCTTTACATAATTTCATTATGTAAAAAATAAAGCAGATTATATGTCACTAATGTAATATTATTAAACCTGACTTGTTTTTTCCTAAATTTTCCTCCTCTGTTATTTCATGTCTTGATTGATGGCAGCATCTCCATCAGCAGGAAGATGCCAGGTGTCACCTGTGGTGCCTCCTTTTTCCTTGTTTCCCATAGGACATCAGTCAGAAGCTCAAGTGCTGCCATCACCACTACATTCCCACTGCCAGAGTCTTAGTACAAACTCAGTCTTAACTAAACATTTGCCTCAACTTTATACTCATCACCAGTCCCTCCTCTAGACTGCCCCATAAGTTATTTTTCTAAACCATGAGTCTGAACAAATCAGTCTTCTATTTAAAAGCCCTGATACTCTTGCATGATATGTAAGATCCTGCATAATACATGTCCACTCCACCTGTCTACAGCCACCCACTGCCTTTCCTCACTTCAGCCCTCTGCCCAGATCTCCAGCCTCTCTTTATCCCCATAGCTAAAACATGACACACTCTCAAAAATCTTAGCCCACACTCATGCTCTTCTTTTTCTGTCTGTGATTCTCTGATCCCAATTCCCTGCTCGTAGACTCCTTTACACAGTCTAAGAAATACCTCAGGTGTGCCTTCTCCCTTGGGAAAGCTTTTTTGATTGACCCAGGAATTTGTTCTGTTCTCTGTATTTCATAATCATTTGTAACTATATTCATTATAGCATTCACTATTTTAAATTATAATTATATATTTGTACATTTCTTTTCTCTCCTCCCATTCCCATCTTATGCTCTGAGCTCTCCTAGGCCTGAGATACTATATTATTCATCTTGAAATACCAAGAAGTTGGTGTAATTGTTAAAAATTGATAAATTAACTAATATAAAAGTAATAGAAACAAATGTTGTCTTTCTCATGTTACCCGGCTATGGTGGGACAGCTGCACTTCTTTGGAATGGATTATATCCTGCTAAATATCTATTAAAATTCTTCATTGAAAATGCCTCTAGGTCTTATGATTGTATCTTTACATTCTTTCTCTGTGCTAAGTTAATTACTGATTTACCTAAGATTACAATAGCTTCAGTCTGCAATCTTAAATAAAATGGCATTAAAGAAAGCAACACATAGATTTTGATTTTCTGTAATCACGTGTAACCATTTTATAATTGGGCTACATTAACAGAACCTAAATTGAGATTGGTTGCTAGCACTATTTGCAACAAAAGTAATAACGTTCTCAACTGGAATATACAATGCTGAATTTTACAAAATCAAGAAAAAGCATTTACTAGCCTTGAATTGGAGTGCAGAAAGTTCTACATATTAACATAAGCAAAATGAGGTTTCTGGCCTTAGGCATCAAATTCAATCATTTCATCTCTCCAAGTAGCTCTTTCTCTATTTTAATATCCCCACAGGCACACACTCACAAGGATAGAAATGATGGAAGTGATTCTGAATTTTAAATCAAAATCAAAGTCTAAATGGAGTACAGAATACAACATTTAGCATACCAGGCTTAGCATTCTAGCTCTTAAGTCTCAGAAAATGAAAGGATCTATTAAAAATTATGATAGAATAATGTTTGCTTATTGAAGTTCCTAATATAATTTGGCCTTTGATTTTTAGGCACCAAACCTATACATGGAAAGTAATCAGTATACATTGAAACATCATTATTATCACAAAACTATAATCATTACAAATTCTGTGCAAGTGCAAGCTAACCAGTTAAATATTATACAAAGAATCTCTGCGTGGTAAGTTTAATTTAATAAAAATAAATAAGTAAAAACATGAACATAACTGACAAATGCATGTTATGTAAAACAAATGATATAAAAACTATGCACCAATATGAGTAAAATGGGACATTTAGCTAAATGTTTATAGTATCTTGAAATTGGGTAATGACATTAGATTATGTATTATGTACAGTTATATCAGAAAACGAAACAAATTAGAACGTCCAACCTTTTCTTCAAATTAGAAGATGTCCAGATTAAGCAGTGTCATGAAATCAACTCACCTTTAACATCACCAGCAATGTGGCTATTAACAAGTTAGTATATTCCTGGAAAACAGTTGGTGGTTTCTCATTACCAAGGGATGCATTTCACATTCCTTATGCTGTATTTAAGGCCATTTAGTCATTCTAGTAGCTAGAATCTTGCACCTCATCTTTCTTCCTTAGCCTTATCTTTGAGAATTTTGTGTATGGGACTAATAATCTATGTAAAGTAAAAAAAAAAAAATTGAGAATTGTGTAAGTAAGAAAATATCTATTTCTAGATAAAAGATAAAAGCCACAGGAGGAATAAAAAAATCAATGTTAAACACAGCATTTTTCTGATTAGGAGCTGGGGACATGTCATGAATGTTCCAAGGTTAAGATAATAGCATTTAGGTACTTATTCAAGCATCTTCTCCAGCAGTCCAAAACCCCTCCTCACCCTGCTCCTATGATCATATGCTGGTGTCAGAATCTGGAACAAAGACTTCCATGCAGGTAGTGTACTTGGGAAGTGATCCCAGGAAGCAAGAATAAGATACCAGGGGAGTCAAGCATGAAAGAAAGAAAAGACAATAAAAGGATGTTTATTCTGTTGGCCCTTGCTGGGGGCCACTAGTGTTCAACTCCGTAGGCTTGAGAAGCTTGTAAAATATGTTGCTTGAGAGGCTTGTAAAATACGTTGCTGCAGAAGTGTCTTCTAGGGGACCAAAACCAGATGCGCTCACCCAATGGCTCAGCGGTCAGGGGTGGACACACTCCTGAGCTACCCAGGCTTAAATGTCCAGAGGGATCTCATAAATGCCCTGTACCTTGAGGTCAGAAGAATCGCAGGAGGGAACATGAGGGGTAAAAAATGATGTCTGTGAAAAGCAGGTCAATATTCCTACAGAAACTGGCTGTCACAGCAGTGACTGAGATAAGAGATGGGGATGAGAGGGGACTGATACACATGCTGTAGTTAATTACTTATCACCTATTGATAGGTCACAGACACGCGACTGGAAAATTTGAGACATCAGTCTGCATTTGGGTATTTAGACCCATCGCCGCTAAGAAAATGTAGCATTCATTAGCACCTGCTTTGTTAGGCATGCTAGGCAAATTAAAAATACCAACAAAATGTATTGTATAAATGAAAATAAGTTTTGGCATTCAGGGATGGACCTACCGTAACTACTGATAGGATCCAAATTTATGTGTGTATTAGAAGGCCCTGTAACAGATGGAGGCGACATTGGGCAATCTGAATACAAGTCCCATCTCTATTAATCATATGAGTATGGAGAGGTAAACTCATCTGTAAAATTGAGAAAATACCTTCTAACCACTAAGGATTCTGTGGAGATAATAACTAGTTTTTTCCCAGGATAAAATAGCACCAAAACAGTCCCTATAGCTCAATAAACAACATTTTATATTAGTATGATTGTAAATGTTTGTATCATGATAAAGATATAAAGAAAATATCAAAACAAAATTATTATTATTGCTTTCTCTCTCTTTTTTTTGACATTGTGAAGCAACACCATCTTAGTCAAGGAACCTTCAAGGAAGACGTTGGATTTGAAAGTCTTTAATGGAGAATGACTTTGATGGAGATTTGATGAATTTTTAACCTGGGAATAAAACACAAGAATATGATTAGATGCAAATGTCAAATGCATATCTACATGTGTCTATCAGTGTTCATTCCTTCATTTATTCATGTACTTATTCATTCAACCAGTGCTCATATATCCTATATATCAGGCACTATTTGGTGTTGATCAGAACAAAGCAGAGATTCTGACCTCCTGGATCTAATGGTTTGGGCAGGGAGAGAGATGCTGAACAAATAACCAAATTAATAAATCTGTAATTTATTATGACAAACAGTGAAGGAAAGGTGAACTGCAGTACTGAGTGTTGTCCAGGGTGCAGAAGGAAGGCCCCTTTAAGGAAGTGACATTTTAGCTAAGACCAGAGTGTAGATTACCCATTTCATTATTTTTTGCTAAACTGAAATAAAATAATTTGTTTTATATTTCTTTCCCTTGATTAATAGGGGAATCTTCTCCTATATTGACTAAATAATTTCTTCTTCTAATTGTTTTCATATTATTTCTTATTTTATTAATTTCTTTCCCATATTTATGCCCTTTTTCCATATTATATAGTAGGATTTTTCTTATTGGTATGTAAGTAATCTTCATATATTCTTTGTGTATTTTGTGTAAGTGGAAAATATTTTTCCAGTGTTTTCTGTCACTTTGATTGTAAGTTTGTTTATGGAAGAATTCGTCAAACAGAAAATTTTAATGTGTATGCAGTCAACCATATCAATATTTTATTTATAATCTTGCATTTATGTTTTGTTATCAAAGGAATTCATTTTTCCTGAGGTCATAAAATTATTCTCCCAGGTTCTTCCAATATGTTTATAATTTGAAGTGTTTATATATATTTTTTCTCTTTAGACCTTATCTCATATATAGCACCCAGTACGGTTCCCATTTTTTCTTTTTATATGGATAATCAGTTTTCTCAACATTGTTTATGATTATCCATTCTTTCCTCAGCTATTTGAAAGGTCATCCTCAGCATCTGAATTCAAATACTTTGCCATAGCTACCCATTCCTTTATTAATTCTTGTTATTTTAATTCTATAACTTTTCAATATTTTTATATGATAGGAAAAAACCTCCTTATTTGCTCTCCTTTTCTACAATTTGTTTGCTATTCTCACACATTTTATTTTCTAGATAAATTTTAGAATTAACTTATTAAGATCCATTAAAATCATTTTGTGACATTCAACAAGATTGTAGTTTAATTTTGGAAAAACTGATATATTTTGCAATATTAAACATTCCCATCCACGAACATGCTGTATTTTGATAACATTTTGTTGGATTTCTCTTTATATGTTTTGAATTCTCAGACACTTGATATATTTTAATGATTATTTTCACCTATTTCAGGAAAGAATGGGAATAACAATATGTCACTCCTAACTTTTATTTCAAATGAATCACACAGGTATATTTATTTTCCCATTTCCAAAATATAAATTTGACATCACTGCAATAATAAAAACACATAATGCTTAAAAACTTCCAATTTGAAACCTCTATTCGTGATTTTACCAGTTAGCTATTTATTTTTGTTTTTTAAGAATACAAGCACATTGCAACTTCCAAAATGGTGTGAAGACCTTGGTGACAGAACAACATTTTAACAGGTGAAAATTATATGGAAAAGAACCAACCATTTAAAGTCTCTGGAAATTGTCCAAAGGGCATATAGCAAATGGGAAACAAGAACAATTTGTGGTATTTGAATAACAACCTGTTCTCATTTCCACCCCCCAGCTCAGTAAAATTCATATCTACTCTGAGCAGGAGCTGCCATAGGATGGGTCTCACATTGCTGTCCAAAGGGCATATAGCAAATGGGAAACAAGAACAATTTGTGGTATTTGAATAACAACCTGCTCTCATTTCCACCCCCCAGCTCAGTAAAATTCATATCTACTCTGAGCAGGAGCTGCCATAGGATGGGTCTCACATTGCTTCCAGCTTCTGATCTGGGGCTACAGTTTCAAGCCAACAGGGGCAGGCAGCTGGCATCTCTCATTCCCCAAAGCTCCATGTTGCAGAAACTCTGTATTAAGCAGACATGACAGAGAGGACTGGTGCTCCCTTCCCATCTGTACAGTGGATCCCCCTGGCATGGAAGGCTGAAAATACTGGGCCCCATTCAACCTCACCCAGGCTGATCATGCAACACAAGTTCCACTCAGAAAGGTGCATACTAAGATGACCAGTTACCATTCTGACCTAGTGCTCCATTCACAGAGCAAAGGTTTCACTCTAGGAGAGGTAGGCTACTATCCCTGCTTCCAGCTCTGTTACAGTGGCATGCAGAGATTCTGCCCAGAGGAAGATCTAGGCCATAAATATAAAGAATTTTGTAGCTCTCCAGCAAAGGTTTCACTCTAGGAGAGGTAGGCTACTATCCCTGCTTCCAGCTCTGTTACAGTGGTATGCAGAGATTCTGCCCAGAGGAAGATCTAGGCCATAAATATAAAGAATTTTGTAGATCTCTCTAAGTGGACTAAATTTATTTTGAACAGAGATGAGAATTATATGCCAAATGGCATTGTCAACCACAATGATAGAGATCTTGATGGTGAGCACTTAAGAGGAGGCTGGTAGCTCCATGACGCTTCTAGCAACAAGAGAACCAGTAGATCAACTAGGGATTTAACAGAGCAAACCAGGAAAAGAGACAGAAGAAGTGCCCTCATGAAACCAGAGGAAGATCAAAAACTTGCAACACCCAGCCCCTCAAAAAGGGCCTCACTTTAATTGGATCAGGTTGTGGAGTAATTTATGTTCAAGGGTGTTGTAAAAACCAACAGAACAATCAGCTACCAGTTATTGAAAACTAACAGCTGAGTGTGATATCAGTAGAAAAAGAGCAACCAGAAGCTTAGCTGAATGATCAAAGAGAGCCAGTCAAAAAAAGCCCAATTAAAACCACTGTCGTCCTTGGTGGTCAGGCAGACTTTGCACATGCCTGAGATTACATACACTGTGAAGTGACATCAGAGGTTGCATATTGCTGGGAATATAGACTTAATTGACCTAGTACAGCCAAGCCACTAAACAAATAAAGAAATAAACAATAATAAGAGCAAGCTGCATGGGTAACAGTATCCAGAGTTGCTACAATACATCATCTAAAATGATTGGTCTTTAACGAAAAGTTACAAGACATTCAAAGAAACAAAAAAGCGTGGCTCATACACAGGAATCACTAGGAAATTAACAAAAAAGTGCTTAAAAATCATTAATAGAATTTAAATGGCACACTAGGAAATAATGACTAAATATAAAAGGAAGCAGTTAAGGAGAAACAATGGAGTAAAAAGACATGAGATATATAGAAAACAAAAAGCAAAAAGAAAGGATACAAATTCAACCATGGTAATAACAACATTAAACATGAATGGATTAAACAATCTAATCAAAAGGTAAAAGTTGTCAGACTGGATGTTTTCTATGGGAGACACATTTTAGATACAGATATACAAATATTTTGAAAGCAAAATTTTGACATGTGAATATTTTTGTCAACAAAAAGGAATAAAGTAGTGATATAAAATAAATGGATTTCAAAAATATTATGGTTCATGAAAGAAGTCAGTCATTAAAGGCTGTATGATTTCATTCACATAAAATGTCTAAAATAGGCAAAGTTGATTAGTGTTTGCTAGAATGTGAGGAGCTGTGTAGATGATGGTGATGGTTGCACAGCTCTAAATATACTTAAAAACACTGAACTGTACACTTTAAATGGGTCAACTATATGATATGTAAATTACATATAATTCTGTTTAAAAGTTTTCCAGGATTACTTCTCTCACCATAAGAAAAAAAAAAGAATTTGTAAACAACAAAAACAAGCAAATAAACAAAAAACACTAGGCAGTCTGTCTTCAGGAAGCATATTCTTTCTTAAACATTAGGCTCTATTGTTTATTTTTAGGTAGAAATTTATTTGTACAGTTAACACTTTATTTATTTACTTATTTATTATTCAGATAAAATTCACCATTTTAACCCTTTTAAAGTTTTCAATTTAGTGACTTCCCATACCTTTATAATGTTGTGTAACCACCACCACTATCTAATTCCAGAACATTTTCATCACCACAAAAAGAAACACCATATCCATTGAGTAGTCATAACCCAATCTCCCCCTTCTGATCCCTAGCAACTGCTAATCTGTATTCTTTCTTTAAGGGTTTACTTATCCTGAACTTTCCATATAGGTAGAATCATACAATATGTGACCTTTTGTGTCATGATTCTTTCAGTTAGCATCATGTTTTCAAGGTTTATCCATGTTGTAAAGTATATCAATACTTTCTTACTTTTTATCACTAAACAATATTCCATTATATGTATATACCACATTTTGCTACCCATTCATCCATCCATGGACACCTGAGTTGCTTCCACATTTTAGCTACTGTGAATAATGTTGCTATGAACATGAATGCAAAAGTATCTCCTTGGTTGTCTGTTCTTAATTCTTTAATTCTTTATACCCAACAGTGGGATTGCTAGATCATACGGTAATTCTATTTTTAATTTTTTGAGGAGCTGTCATACTGCTTTGCACAGTAGCTGTTATCATTTTACATTCCCACCAACTGTTCTTAATTCTTTAATTCTTTATACCCAACAGTGGGATTGCTAGATCATACGGTAATTCTGTTTTTAATTTTTTGAGGAGCTGTCATACTGTTTTGCACAGTAGCTGTTATCATTTTACATTCCCACCAACAGTGACAAAGGGCTCCAATTTATCTTCTTTGGAGAAATGTCTATTCAAGTTCATTGCACATTTTGAATTAGATTGCTTTTTGTTGTTGTTGTTGAGTTTTAAATGTTTTTTATATTTTCTGGATATTAATCCCTTATCAGACATAGGATTTGCAAGTATTTTTTCCCATTTTTTCTTTGTTGATATTGCCTTTTGTTGCACAAGTTTTTTTAAGTTCATGAAACCCACAATTTGTCTATTTTTTCTCTTGTTGCCTGTACCTTCGGTGTTATTTCCAAGAAATCACTGCCAAATCCAGTGTCATGAAGCTTTTTCCCTACGTTTTTTTCTAAAACTTTCATAGTTTTAGGCCTTACATTTAGTTCTTCGACCTTCGGTGTTATTTCCAAGAAATCACTGCCAAATCCAGTGTCATGAAGCTTTTTCCCTACATTTTTTTCTAAGACTTTCATAGTTTTAGGCCTTACATTTAGTTCTTCAATCCATTTTGAGTGATTTCTGTATATGATGTTAGGTAAGGGTCCAACTTCATTCTTTTGCATGTAGCTATCCAGTTTCTCAGCACCATTTGTTGAAAAGACTGTTCTTTCTTGGCACAATTGTCAAAAATCATTAAGCATATATTTATGGTTTAATTCTGGGATTTCTGTTCTATTCCATTGGTCTAGATGTCTATTTTTGCCAGTAGCACACAATTTTGATTTCTGTAGCTTTGTAGTAAGTTTTGAAATCAGGAAGTATAAGCCCTCCCACTTTTCAGATTGTTTTGGCTACTCAGTGTCCCTTGAAATTCCATATGAATTTTAGGATGAGTTTTTCTATTTCTGCAAAAAATGTCATTGGGATTTTGATAGGAATTGCATTGAATCTATGAATTGCTTTGGGTGGTATTGACATCTTAACAATATTATGTCTTCCAGTCCATGAACATGAGAAGTGTTTCCTTTAATTTGTGTCTTGTTTAATTTCTTTCAGCAATGTTTTGAAGTATTCATTGTACAAGTCTTTCACCTTCTTGATTAATTCCTAAGTACCTAATTTTTTTATGCCATTGTGAATGGAACTGTTTTCGTAATTTCCTTTTCAGATCATTCATTGTTAGTGATAGGAACGCAACTAAATTTGTGTTGACTTTGTATTTTGTGACTTTGCCAAATTTATTTATTAGTGCTAACAATTTTTTGTGGCATCTTTAGGGCTTTCTAAATATAAGATTATATCATCTGCAAACAGATATAATTTTACTTCTTCCTTTCCAATTTGAATGTTTTTTATTTCTTTTTCTTCTCTGCTCAGGCTAGAACTTCCAAGTCCTATGTTGAACAGAAGTGGTGAGAATAAATATCCTTACCTTGTTCTTGATCTTAAAGAAAAAGCTTCCACTCTTCAACAACTGAGTATGATGTTTGCTATGGGTTTTTCACATATGGCCTTTATTATCTTGTGGTCGTGTCCTTCTATTCCTAGTTTTCTGAGTATTAGTTTTTTCAATCATAAAAGGGTGTTGAATCTTGTCAAATGTACCAATTGACATGATCATGTGGGTTTTTCCTTCATTTTGTCAATGTGGAATATTACACCAATCAATTTTTACATGTTGGACCATAGTTGCATTCCAGGAATCAATCCCACCTGTTCATGGGCTTACGGTGTATGACCCTTTTAATGTGCTATTGAATCGGGCTGGCTAGTATTTTTCTGAGGATTTTGCATCAATGTTCATATGAAATATTGGTCTGTACTTTTCTTTTATTGTAGTGTCTTTGCCTGGTTTTGGTATCAAAGTAATGCTGGCCTCATAGAATGAGTTAGAAAAAATTCTCTTCTCTTTAATATTTTGGAAAAGTTTAGGAAGGTTTGGTGTTAGTTTTGCTTAAATATTTGGAAGAATTTACTATTGAAGCCATCAGGTCCAGAGCTTTTCTTTTTGGGAGATTTTTGATTACTAATTTCATCTCCTTACTGGTTATAGGTGTATTGTCATATTTTATTTCTTTTGACTTAGTCTTGTATGTTTTGTGTTTCTAAGAATTTGTTCATTTTATCTAGGTTAGCCAATTTGTTTGTGTACAATTGTTTACAGTACTCTCTTATAATCCTTTTATCTGTAAAATCAGTAGTAATGTTCCCATTTTCATTTCTGATTTTAATAATTTGAGTCTTCTCTATTTCTGTCTTATTCCATCTAGCTAAAGAGTTGTCAATTTTATTGATCTTTTTAGAGAACCAATTTTTGGTCTCATTGATTTTCTCTAATTTTGTTGTTGTTGTTGTTTTTGGTGTTCTCTATTTCATTTATCTCTGCTTTAATTTTGATTATCTCCTTTCTTCTGCCAGCTTTGAGTTTAGTTTGTTCTTTTTCTAGTCCCTTAAATTGTAAAGTTAGATTGTTGGTTTGAGATCTTTCTGGTTTTTTAATATAAGCTATAAACTTCTCCTTTGACACTGCACTCACTATGTTCCATAAGTTTTGGTATGTTGTGTTTTCATGGTCATTTTTTTCTAAGTATAATTTCTAAGTATAATTATAAGTATATAATTTCTTCAATCCATTGGTTGCTTAAGAATGTGCTGTTTCATTTCCATAATTCTGTGAATTTTCCCGTTTTACTGCCAATACTGATTTCTGTCTTTAACCCATTGTGAGCAGAGAAGGTGCTTTGTATGGTACCTATCTATCAAGACTTAATTTGTAGCCTAAAATATGATCTGGAAAATATCCTGTATGCACTTGAGAAGAATGTGTATTCTGTTTTGGGTAGGGTGTTTTGTATTGTTCATTAGATGTGGTTGTTTTTTGTGTGTTGTTTAAGTCTTCTATTTCCTTACTTATCTTCTGTATTGTTGTTATATCCATTTTTGAGAGTAAGATATTGAATTCTACAACTACTATTAAAGAATTATTTCTCCTTTCAGTTCTGCCAGTTTTTGCTTCATATACTTTTATGGTCTGTCATGAAGTTGTAAATATTTATAATTGTTACAACTTCTTGCTGTACTGAACTGTTTATTAGCACATAATGTCATTTTTTGCCTCTTGTAATCTTTTTTGATTTACAGCCTATTTTGTCTGATATTAGTATAGCCAACTCTGCTCTCGTTTGGCTACTATTTGCATGGAATATGTTTTTCCATCTTTTCAATCTATTTGCATCTTTGGATCTAAAGTGAGTCTCTTGTAGACAACATATACTTGGATCATGTTTTGTCTTGTTTTGTTTTATCCATTCTACCAATCTCTGTGTTTTTATGGAAGAAAAGTTTTATCCATTTACATTTAACAGAATTACTGGATATAGAGGGACTTACTTCTGTTATTTTGCTCTTTATTTTCTACGTGTCTTATAGCTTTTTTGTCCCTCATGTCTTGCATTACTGTTTTCTTTTGTGTTGTATTTTTCTAGTAAAATATTTAAATTCCTTTCTCATTTGCTTTTGCATATATTCTGTAGCTATTTCTTGGTGGTAACCATGATGTTAAATTTAAAATTCTAAAGCTATAACACTCTAACTTGAATTTATACCAACTTAACTTCAATAACACAAAAACATCTTTAACAGCTCTGTTCTCATCCCTTTCCATTGTTGATGTCACAAAATTGCATCTTTATGCACTGTGTGCCCCCAAACATAAACTAGTAATTCTTTGAAATGCATTAATCTCTCAAAATAGATAGAAAACAAAATGTGGATTTACAAATTAAAGTTACAGTAATGTCAGTAACTTTTTTTAGACTAATAATTGCTTTTCTTAAAACTATTAGTCTCTTAAATCATGTAGAAAACAGAAAAGTGTAGCAACAAAATATTGTTACAATAATCTCAGTTTTTGTAATTGTCCATGCATTCACCTTTATTGAGATCTTTATTTTTTCATACAACTTCAAGTTACTGATGTCTCTGTTTTATCCTGCAGGACTCCCTTCAGCATTTCTAGCAGGGCAGGTCTAGTGGTAACAAAGTCCCTTACTTTTTGTTTATTTGGGAATATCTTAATTTCTTCCTCACTTTTGAAGGACAGTTTTGCCAGAAATAGGATTCTTGGTTGACTGTTTTTTTTCTATTAGCACTTTGAATATATTGAACTACTACCTTCTGAACTCCAAATTTTCTGATGAGAAATCTGCTGATAGTATTATTGAAGATTACTACTATGTGATGAATTGCTTCCCTCTCACTTCTTTCAAGACTCTGTCTTTGTCTTTCTAACAACACATCGTTGTGTATAGCTTTTTAAATTCTTCTCAGAGTTTGTTGAGCTTCATCAGGCTTATATCCATGTCTTTCATCAAATTTGAGAATTTTCAGCTATTATTTCTTCAAATGTTCTCTCTGCTGCTTTCTAGCTCCCTTTCCATCTGAAACTCCCACAGTACATATATTGGTCCACTTGATGTGTCCCACAGATCTCTTACGCTCTGTTCACTTCTCTTCAATCTTTTTTTTTCTGTTCCTCAGACTTGATAATTTCCATTGTCCTATGTTTAAATTCACTGATTCTTTCTACTGCCTGTTCAAATCTGCCTTTGAATCCCTTTAGTAATTTTTTTATTTCAGTTATTGTACTTTTCAGCTCCAGAATTTTTTTTTTTAGGTTTTCTATTTCTTCATTGATATTTTACATTTGTTCACACATTATTTTCTTGACCTCCCCACATCTTTCTCTAGTTTTTTTTTTTTTTGAGCATCTTTAAGACAGTTAAAACAACTGTTGAAACAACATCTTTGTCACCTGCCAATGGATCTTTTCAGGGACAGTTTCTGATTTTTTTTTTCTTTGAATGGGCCTTAATTTTCTGTTTCTTTGTACACCTTGTGATTTTTTTGTTGAAAAATGGGCCTTTGAATCTAATAAAGTGTTGCTTCTGGGAATCTGATTCTCTCCTACCACAGGGTTTGCAGTTTTTTGTTATTGTTTTTGTTTTTATGATGGTTCGAGGCCATCTCATGCCAAAGATCAGCCTGAGGTATAAACTTAAGGTCTTCTCACACTGTTTCTGAGTCTGAACCCTTCCCTTGGTGTGCACAATCCCTTTCTAATTTTCCCTGTACTTGCAGTTGCTTTTTAATACCCTAGTCATGTATATTTGGCTCTCAAAAGGGGAAAAATAGGAAATGCAAAGGCCCTTTGAGTCCCCTGGAAGCCAGAGGATGAGGGACTTGGACGAACAGGAGAAGTACACAGCAATAGCTGCCCACCTCTTTGTCTGTACCTCTGTGATCAGAAACAGGAATCCAGTGATCAGAGCACAGATATCCCGTATTTGGAGAGCAGGGTTCTTTTTGCCCATCTTGGCTCCAGGAACATGTGCAAAGCTGTTTACCATTGGGCTGGAGGTAGGAAATGAGTAGCTACTATTGTGCTGAAATTGAATGCAATACACCATCCAAGCCTTCCTGTGGAAGGTGCAAGCCTTCAGTAGAATCCAGAGTTCTGAAATAGCTACATCAGAGGATTCTGCCAGCACAATCATTTTCTAAAGGGGAGAGTGTGGGGAGGGAGGCAGATTCCTGGTGCTTCCTACTCTTCCCTCTTCCCAGAAACTTCTCTTCATGTGCAGAAGTTTTTCATTAAACACTGGTTTTCAATTCTCTGAAGTATATACCTAGAAGTAGAACTGCTGGGGCATACAGTAACTCTATGTTTAATATTTTTAGGAACTGCCAAACTGTTTTTCAATATCTCAATACTTTTGTGAATATTTTTTAAATTGAAAATTATTTGAGGGACTTCTAGTTACAAACATCCCATTGCATGTGTCACTGACTTCTCTCCAGCCCCTTCTCTTCTGTCTGTATTGCCACTGATCTGATTTTACCACCCAACATCTGTCTGCAGAACAGTTTCTGTGATGACCAGGTAAGTTGAAGGCCATATGCCCTTTCTTATACATTCAGGTTAATCATTGCTCAGCTATGCTACTTTTTAGTCATGTCTCCTAACTACATCAAACAACAAAGACCCATTAATCTAAATGTTAATGACTTCAGAATTATAAATATTTTAGCCTTACATAAACTAGGATATAAGTTCTATGTGAGTGTTGATTTCTTAACATGTACATTTGAAATCTCAAAAATATTTGATAAATATATTTAAATTGTATGATTTTTATCTCTGCTTAAATATCTTTATTAATTGTGACACCATGAAAAAGTTTATAACTGACAGTTCACCTAAAGTTACAAGTAGCTGGGGAAAATTCCTGGAACTGACTGAGATAACTTATAGCCATAAATAAAATATGTATCAAATAAAAACAAACATGTAATTCCTTCCCAATACCATAATGACTATGTTATTGACCAAATAAAACCCTAATTATATAAAGGGAGATCACTTCATTCTCTACCATATGGGACATTCAGGCTTTTTAATTCAAAATACTGTGTTCATTTTGAGAAACAAAATTGGATATCTTAAGCCTAACCAGTATTTCCCCTTTCTGTTCTATTTCATGAAGTTCTTGCCTAGTTGTATAAGTTAATATATAACTATTTCATTGGTCTTGGTCTGAAAGCTTTAATAGTGATTTGACATTAAAATAAGAAATGTACTGAGTTTTATAATAAGAAGTCAATAACTGTGATCTTCCCTGATGATTTTAACAAGTAAGATTGCCCACAATGCATAATTTCAAAGGAATACTTAGTGGACTGGATGGCACTGGGAATACAATAAAGAAGCCCCTTCAATCCAAGTGTGGGTGAGAGAGATTTTATCTAAATACCAGTTGAGAATTACCTGTTGAGCACTGGCTTTAGTCTAACAGTCAAATTTGGCAGAACAGGGAGCTGCTATTTTTTGAGGCTTGCTCAGTTGTGCCTCTGGGCAGTATGCTTCAGTAAGCCTGTAACAAAGTTATATGGAAGGTAGAGACCAGGCTGAATCTATGCAGTCGTTGAAACCTAGCTGGTAGAGGAAAACCCAGCACAGCAAAGAAAACAAATCAAAAGATTTAAAGAAAAGATTTAGTGTATAGGCCAAACAACTGTGATGACAAGCTCTTTTTAAAAATTGGAAATATATTTCTGTTAAAATAGTTACAGAAATAACTTGAAAGAGAAACTAATAAGATGCATATTTAAAGAATATTCCCATCATAAATATTTAACTATGGTTTTAAAATAACTTCATAGCTTAACTTTGTTTCTGGTCCAATTGGAGCATAATACTGATTTATAATAATTTTACATTTATTTGTTAATATTCTCTTTACAAACTTTTAAAATCTATAGTTTGTTTATAAATCTAACCTATAATTCGACATTTATGGTGTATGCTGAATCTTCTCTAGATCCTTCTCTATGCTTTTTTAGTGTCATAAACAAACTTTACTGTGAGCAATAGCAATTTATTTCTGGTATTTCACCAAGAGTGTATACCTCCTGGCATTTTTCATGTATTTTCAGCTTTGATAAGGAGTAGGGTAAAAGTAGAACAGAAAAGTATAGTAAGGGTACACAGTAAGACTCCAATTCATTAGTCCTTGAGAATTAGTAAAGTCTGTTCTGCTAGTAAATGTCTTAATGTACGTTAATACTGTATTAATGTCAGGATGCATATGAAAATGTTCATAGATAAGATCTGTCATCTGAAAATGCATCAGGGCCTATTTTGAGCTTTATGAACGAGGTTCTGGCTACCTATATACACACAAAGTGACAAAATCCCAGTCTTGTAGCATGATTCACATGGTCGTCTTTAAGATCAACACAGTTTGTTGCATGATGGATTTTGCTGAAGTGATCAGTATTGACCATGAAGACACACTAAATAAATGTATCAGCAGTTTAGTTCCTAATCACATGCATATGCAGCTCATCAACCAGTTGCTGCCAGTGTAAATATTGGGTATTTGGAAGGTGCAGTCACCATTTCAGGCCACTGGGGCATCATTTGGCTAAATGCAGCAGCTGTGTTACTTTTTTTCTAGGTGAAATGTGCATACTGAGATAAACTAACTGCTACTTTGCATAGGGAATAAAATCAGAAAATCCATTATGTGCTGGGAGTGGATACATATCCAGGAGAATGAGGGGACAAAGACATATTAAAAAAAAGAAAGATCGAGGTCCTTTGGTCAGTAATTAAGATGTCCAGTGCCTTATAATAGTCTAAACACTTGGTTTAATTTTGAAGCCTACACACATACGTGCACACACACACCACGCAAACACAGCTCTACCCTGAGTTTGACTTTCCTGAAGATGTGAGTCCAGTGCTCAGGGAAGGAAAAATAGTCAACTTCTTTCTCATTCAGCATGGCTATCTCTCCTTTCTCCTCTCTGCCAGTCCTGCTGGGGTTGGAGTGTAGGGAGGGGGACGAGACAGTGTCACAGGCCAATTCTAACTTGAAAGTTGCAGGGCTGCCTATGCCTCTTGGCATCTTGACCATTTGCTGGGTTCTTTGGTGTCCTCCCATTCCGGAGGGAACTCTGACTTGCAGTTCCCTGGATGGATATTATTCACCCTCTTCCACCTCCTCCCTAAGCCTTCTTCACTCCCTGGGCATCCTGTGATTCCTCTGGTTTCTCAGCTGAGGTCTGTTCACCCTCCAGGCAGCCCTTGTGCCCACAGGAAGCACATAGGTCCCCAGAAGCCTCTAGCAGTGCAGGCAACCCCACATGGCCCTGTCCCTGGGTCTCTGTCACCAGCTGCTGCCAGGCCAACTCTCGCCTTCAGTTGGCTCAGGCAGCTGATCTGAGCCAGGCAGAGAAAGAGAAATACCGCATGTCCTTGATCCTAATTTTAAACAACATTTCACTTCAAAATAAAAACTCTCTTCAGAAACAAAATAGGATGTCGGTAGCCGTCCAAGCTGACTTTAGATCACTTTTCCTATACCATATGGAAAACCACAAATTTATTGCACAAGTAGGTAGTGATAGAAAAATCTCTGGGGTTGTACGATGTTTATACTAAGGGAGGGACCTCTTTTATCTGATTATATCCATTTTTACTTGTTTATTTTCTATCCGTCAAAATAGAGAGTCCCACTGTAGTTCCAACGTCTGGCATTTGTTTGGTGAATGAATCACTAAATAAATGAAATGCCAGGTCAGAAAGCTGAGGGTTAATGTGAGCTGGGTTTCACTTTAGATACTTCTCTCCACCGGCCCCACTCGTGGCCTCCAGAAGGTCAGGGGTTTCTGTGGGTTTTATTTACTGACTACAGATGGTCCTGTAACTGTGGCTATCAGTTTTTAATTCTCTGTGTGAACTGCTCGTTTTTTCCAGTAAATTTTCATGCCTAACCTCTCATTCCGTTTCTTCCTGTCTGTCTTTTAAGATAGAGCCTTTGGCATAGAAGCGCTGCTGTGAGCCTGAGGTTTCTTTCCAGGGTCGCTGAGGGCAGCTTGGCTCAACCCACACCGGGCTAGGCCGGCAGAGCCTGCAGACATCCCTACTGCACCTGCTGAGGGGCTCCTTCCAACCCTTGACCAATCAGGATGTCCCAGGCCTGGCACTGCCCTTCACCACTTCCCTATAAATGTACCACCTTCCACTCTATGGGCAAGGCGGATCTGAGCTGTTCATCAACCGCCTTCTCACAATGGCGCCTTGTGATTAAACCTTCTTTCCCCATTGCAAAGGCACGTCCTTCAGTCACTGGCTTTCTGTGGCACAGGCGAACAGACGCCACTAGGGTGGTAACACTCCCNACCTATAATTCGACATTTATGGTGTATGCTGAATCTTCTCTAGATCCTTCTCTATGCTTTTCTAGTGTCATAAACAAACTTTACTGTGAGCAATAGCAATTTATTTCTGGTATTTCGCCAAGAGTGTATACCTCCTGGCATTTTTCATGTATTTTCAGCTTTGATAAGGAGTAGGGTAAAAGTAGAACAGAAAAGTATAGTGAGGGTACACAGTAAGACTCCAATTCATTAGTCCTTGAGAATTAGTAAAGTCTGTTCTGCTAGTAAATGTTTCAAATATGCGTAAGAAAAACAAATTAAAAATTAATGGCTTGGAAAAAGCACTTGAAACAAGTAGGTACTAGTCCTGCTCAGGTTCATCCACATATTATTTGTGTGGTTTGGTCTTGACATTTGAAGACCCTGTGCCTCAGTCTTCTCATCTGCAAAATGAGAGAGTTGGCGGGCCGGCCCGGTGGTGCACTGCAGTGCGCCGCTTGGGAAGCGCGGCGGCGCTCCCGTCTAGGGTTCGGATCCCACATACAGACCGGCCGGTCACTGGCTGAGCAAGGTGCGGGCGCAACACAGAGGGTTGCGATCCCGTTGCCGGTCCCGGTCCAGTATGGGCACAACACTGAGGGTTGTGATCCGTTGCCGGTCACGAAAAAAAAAAAAAAAAAAAAAAAAAAAAAATGAGAGAGTTGGCAATATCAGGACCCAAACCTGGCTGGTGCTAGATGTTAGGATTTCCTAGGAGCTTCCTAAAAAGATAGTTTTAGAAAGCACCCAGGAGATGCTAAATCTAGGAAGATAGATTCTGGGAATCTGTCTTATGCTTTATAGACTGATTCTTGGGAAGCCAAGCAGATGTACATAAGTTTTAGAAATGCTGAATCAGATAAACTCTAAGGTACCTTTTCAGAGAACTGCAGTTCCATAAGTGAAAATGGTACACAACAAAGTATTTTCCATCACTTTTTCTGCCCTCACTTTCATGGTGGATATTCTCTGCTAGTAATTCCTCCATGATCTTTAAGAAATCTCTTTGAAAATCCAAGGATAAGAGCTGAGCCAGCAGAAAGTTGGAAATAGAAGGAATTTCTAGACCTAAAGTAGCTCTAGACAACTACTAGCTGGAATTTGAGGATATCCATCCTAGATTTAGATCATTAAGTAACTCGACTACTCTCTGCCCGTCCATGATTCTCTGTCTCTTCCGGCTTCAACCTCAGCATTTGTTCTCCAGTTCCAGCAGGAATGTCAGAAAGAGGGAACCTGACTGATCCCGCTCAATTAGTCATCCCAGTCCACATCATCGACAACAGATGGCCTGCCCTTTAGTTGGGTACACACTGCAGGTAATCAATTGCTACCTTTATGTACATAATGACCCAACACTATCCCTCTACCAGAGACTGTGGGTGAGGCAGGTTCAGCTAGCAGATTCTTCCCACGTGTGGTTAATAATCCAGTCACATTTTCTTTTTATTATTTGTGTCATATAGACAACCTCCAAGCTCCATTACTGTCTGTAATATTGATCATTTATTTACCAAGTTTTTATATACATGATGAGATACTATGAAAAAATCCATATTAACCAAATACAAAACTGTGTAATAGCCTAGACATTTTCAGGGAACTCATGAGATAAAAATTAACTTGTGCTACCTTGGGTCCAATTTAAATTTTATTACTCTATGTGTGATAAGGGTGTAAACTGCACTGAAGCTCAGATATGCTTCCATTAAGAGGGTGTGGTGTCTCATTCATATACCAGATAAGCATAACTTTACTTCCCTTTGTTCCACAGAACTAAGAAAAAAGGGACCAATTCATAAATCTACAACAAGAGACCTTATGAAGGTTAATGCACTGGTCTCCTGCCTGCCAGCTGTTCACACCGCAATCAGAAAAGCCTGTTTCCAGTGTCCAATTTAAGGACACTTAGAAGATCACAAACATTGTTCTTTCCCTTAGGACTGGCATTCAACTTTGTCAGTACTTCTCAAAATCACAGTCTCTTCTCCATTCCAGAATTAAAACTAAATTGCATATTTTTATTTCTTTCCACTGCTAACTCATTGCTGGGTACCATTTGCTATCAAGGCACTGCACAAGCTGTTCCTTCCCAGTGTAACGACTATTTGTGCCAGACCGTAAACTTCAAGGTCAGCTCAAAGTCATGCAGCACTGTGCCAGAAGATGCAGGAATCTGTGAGTGAACTTTTTTGGCCATTCTCTCCAAGTGATATTTCCACACTCTTCTTATGGGGTTCTATCGGACAAGGGAAGTCCGCACAGATATCTCACCAGCAAGAGCACAGCTTTAAAAAGATCATGCTATTTGTTCTAGTTTCAAACTGTCCCTTAATGTACGTTAATACTGTATTAATGTCAGGATGCATATGAAAATGTTCATAGATAAGATCTGTCATCTGAAAATGCATCAGGGCCTATTTTGAGCTTTATGAACGAGGTTCTGGCTACCTATATACACACAAAGTGACAAAATCCCAGTCTTGTAGCATGATTCACATGGTCGTCTTTAAGATCAACACAGTTTGTTGCATGATGGATTTTGCTGAAGTGATCAGTATTGACCATGAAGACACACTAAATAAATGTATCAGCAGTTTAGTTCCTAATCACATGCATATGCAGCTCATCAACCAGTTGCTGCCAGTGTAAATATTGGGTATTTGGAAGGTGCAGTCACCATTTCAGGCCACTGGGGCATCATTTGGCTAAATGCAGCAGCTGTGTTACTTTTTTTCTAGGTGAAATGTGCATACTGAGATAAACTAACTGCTACTTTGCATAGGGAATAAAATCAGAAAATCCATTATGTGCTGGGAGTGGATACATATCCAGGAGAATGAGGGGACAAAGACATATTAAAAAAAAGAAAGATCGAGGTCCTTTGGTCAGTAATTAAGATGTCCAGTGCCTTATAATAGTCTAAACACTTGGTTTAATTTTGAAGCCTACACACATACGTGCACACACACACCACGCAAACACAGCTCTACCCTGAGTTTGACTTTCCTGAAGATGTGAGTCCAGTGCTCAGGGAAGGAAAAATAGTCAACTTCTTTCTCATTCAGCATGGCTATCTCTCCTTTCTCCTCTCTGCCAGTCCTGCTGGGGTTGGAGTGTAGGGAGGGGGACGAGACAGTGTCACAGGCCAATTCTAACTTGAAAGTTGCAGGGCTGCCTATGCCTCTTGGCATCTTGACCATTTGCTGGGTTCTTTGGTGTCCTCCCATTCCGGAGGGAACTCTGACTTGCAGTTCCCTGGATGGATATTATTCACCCTCTTCCACCTCCTCCCTAAGCCTTCTTCACTCCCTGGGCATCCTGTGATTCCTCTGGTTTCTCTGCTGAGGTCTGTTCACCCTCCAGGCAGCCCTTGTGCCCACAGGAAGCACATAGGTCCCCAGAAGCCTCTAGCAGTGCAGGCAACCCCACATGGCCCTGTCCCTGGGTCTCCGTCACCAGCTGCTGCCAGGCCAACTGTCGCCTTCAGTTGGCTCAGGCAGCTGATCTGAGCCAGGCAGAGAGAGAGAAATACCGCATGTCCTTGATCCTAATTTTAAACAACATTTCACTTCAAAATAAAAACTCTCTTCAGAAACAAAATAGGATGTCGGTAGCCGTCCAAGCTGACTTTAGATCACTTTTCCTATACCATATGGAAAACCACAAATTTATTGCACAAGTAGGTAGTGATAGAAAAATCTCTGGGGTTGTACGATATTTATACTAAGGGAGGGACCTCTTTTATCTGATTATATCCATTTTTACTTGTTTATTTTCTATCCGTCAAAATAGAGAGTCCCACTGTAGCTCCAACGTCTGGCATTTGTTTGGTGAATGAATCACTAAATAAATGAAATGCCAGGTCAGAAAGCTGAGGGTTAATGTGAGCTGGGTTTTACTTTAGATACTTCTCTCCACCGGCCCCACTCGTGGCCTCCAGAAGGTCAGGGGTTTCTGTGGGTTTTATTTACTGACTACAGATGGTCCT